>NC_134498.1:20669088-20909088 GCF_040206685.1 Ascaphus truei
ACAATTCACCCAAAAAAATCGCCCACTTGGATTGCCACTCTAACTGCCTCACGACTAATTTCAGGAACCTGTGTTGTAAAGAGAGAGGGAAAACCCTTTGTACGTGGCTTAGAGTTGTTTTTTAAAACGTTCAGCAAAAGCTTTGAAAACAGATTTCCCAGTGAGCACAGTCACAAGGAAAACAGGTCATAAAGGTTCTTTGTTTCTGATACAATAACATAGTCAAATGTTGATTTATTTACACCTCCTATGCACCATCTTTTTAATTTATTCTTAGTGTTTATTAAACATTTTCCAAGCTAGTTAAAGCACTGCAATCACACTTTGCTTAGCAGAGATAGAGTCGGCAAACACTCGGGGAGGTGTGTTCCCAGTTGCAGCAAACAGGAGCAAACTAATTGAAAATCAGCATCCAAGTTAAACAACCGAAACTGTGATTTTTCTACAGTCTGGGTGAACTAGAGGAGATTTATTATCATGAAGTGACATTGGGTAATTATGGGCAAGATTGGTGGTAGCTGAACATTAAGGGGTATGTAACAGGGCCTTAACCCCTGTGTAAAAGGGCTGCAATAGAAAGCCTGTATTGGTCTGATGAATCCATTAGCTAGCTGGTTGATTGCAGCTAGAGACACTTAACCAGTCTCCACCTGGCTAATCAGACAGGTAGAAAAGCCTCCTGCTTGAACTGCAGGGGATCCCTTGAGCACAGAGGGACTGTGTTGACAACAAGATACTCACAGAGAATGTCTTGAGCACAGGTGTGTGCTGCCTGCAAGACACCAGGAACCAGACTATTCCAGGGCCTAGCAGACCCTGGAACCCGCCAGAGGGTATCCCCCTCAACAGACACCAACCCAGAGACTGAGATAAAGGCCCCCCTGTTTCCAGGTACCTCTTTGGACATTGGGGTCATTGGTTGGAAAGAGGCCGATCCTCCCAGCCCTGCAGATAGTGACTGGGATACTGAGTTCGCCCTTACACAGGGATAGGAAGTTTATTTATTTTTGTGTATTGTGTAACGTGACGGGCTGAATAAAAGCCATGGTTTAATTTCCCCAAATCTGTCTCCCTGGTTGCACCTCTGCACATGTCTCTAACAGGATCATTTAGCAAAGTCTGCAGACTGCAAAACCCATGAAAAAGTGGTACAAAAACACTGCACCAAATGTATCCAACAAGAAATTCCCATTTTCTTATTTACCCTAATAATTTGGGTGCCGTTTTGTGCCTCCGTTGTGCAGCTGGGGGACTTTGCTAAACAGCACTCTATCTTTCCCTGACACACTTTAAATGGGTGGTTGCCTTTAACCTAGCAAATAAATTCCTGAATCGTCAAATACTTGGTTTTATGTTCTAAGTTTCAATACTTTAGATTCCACAACCATCCACTAACTGATTTACATGCTGGTAACTTCCTCCTAATCAGATAGTCTTACTCTCTTCTCTCTCATATCCAATTTGTAACACATTCTGTGCCCAATTACTTGTACTCCCTCAATAAGTGCACGTTGTGGTGTTTTTATAGGGAGCGTATACTCTACATGCTATTAAAAATGAAACAATATGTACACTAGCAGTAGATTCATGAAATGAGTGATTGTGAAAAAGCAGCCGTTCGTTTGAATAAACATATTGTTCAATCACGCCTCGCACTTCTGTGAATCTATCCATGGATGGGCAGCATTGTTCATGCAGATACAGAAAATAATATTCCTGTAAATAAGGGAAATATTGTGTTCCACTTGGTTCACTGAAGAACATTCTGCACATAATCAACCGGACTGCAATATATTCATGTAATCTGAAGCCTATCAAACAAGTCAATGAGGAAATGGAAGGTACACACACTCACAAGTTGGCATTATTCGCCATTGTACCTTTACTTTGGCCGGCATCCTTGTCATCTATTTTTTCCCCCTGTATCTGTTCACAGAACTTCAATTTACTGTGAGGCCTTCTTCCATGTCAGGGAGCTCTGAGCTCCATGAAGTCCTCTCGACACAATGCATTGGGGCCATAACCTTTGAACAGTATGTAGGCTGTAGGGCATCATGTCAAGTTTCGGAAGTGGCATATAAGTGGCAATTTTTAATATGGGAAGTTGTTTTCAGAGGAGTTACATAGCAGTCACATAGAACATATAGGGCCACATCTATTAAGCAGTGCTACTCCACAAAACAGCTTCAAGCACAACTTAGTAAATTTGGCCTTTTATGGCCCATTTACTTGAAAGGGGCTGTAAGGTGTAGTATGGAGTAGCAATCCTTGGTAAACATTGTCTGTATTGCAGTGGGATGAATCTTCCAGTTTTTTCCATTGTATCTGCATCAAAAACATCTGCAAGGTCTCATGGTGCCAGAGATACGCATCAGAGTCTGGTTTACAGGTTTCTAAGGCTAGGTCCCCGGTGCCTGCTGCAGCGCGCGCTGCAGGGACAAGAACAGCCCCTCAAAGGGGCCGGCCCACTAGCTCCCTTGGCCGCCGCTTTGCACGACCAGTTTTTCCTGAAGACAGTCAAATTGTTTTCAGTACTGGCGTTGAGCACGGTGGCCCCGCCCCCAGTGGTTCAGCCAATGAAGGCGAACCTGCCGGGTGACGTCATGGCCACATCCCCGTCTTTCCCTCTGCAGCTCTGCACAGACTGTGGGAACACAGCTGCCCGCGCCGCCAGCCTGGCAGGCGCGCGTGCAACGTCGACACCGGATCCGTAGCCTAAAGGAGGAACTATTCTGAAGCAGTTACTTCCACATTTGCAATGGCCGAAGCATCAATGAGACCCGTTATAAATGAGTCATATTACTTTTAAACTTAAGAATCACAGCAATGATTTGCTTCTATGAAAACATCAGTCGCTGCTTACAGTATATACAGCATATAAACACACTGTGTATGTGTGTGTGTGTCTCTCTCTCTTTGGTTGTTAAAATAGCAAATATTGTAGGAAACAACCCAGTCAACTTTTTTTCAATAATTCCCTATTTACCAATCATTTTTGTATGTATCTGATGTATTTTTCTGGTCAATAGACCGACGGACCCCGAGTTACACAGTGCGATCATTGTCTGACTAATACGAACAAAATGAAGAACACTTATGAGCACGTTCACATTTCTCAGACAGAAGCCGTCCACCCTATACGGCGAAACGCGTAGAGCGTAACCCTCAACGTGCCATCCTGAGGGAGACAGTCTCCAGCTGATGTTCCGTTGGCGCCAACTGTTCCGTGAAACCCGGAAGTGACGTATCGGCATCCAGTCTGCAGTACAGGAGATACCGGTGGAGAAGTCAGACGTGCAGGAGGTCCACGAGGTCGCGACTCGGCGTTCCATCTTTAAACCTGTTACCCACGCCTGTTTGAATCTGGTATCTTGTAAGCCTTGAATTTTACCATTATCCGGATAAATTTGATTTGGCTTTTTTATCCTTGACTCTGTTGTCTCTCTTCTGGGATACTATTCTCCCTAATTATATGCTGTTTATGGACTATATTCCCTAATCCAGCACCCTGTTGCTCCTTGGAGCCCTACCGTTTATATGTTGTTTTATATACAGTATACACTATGGTAGTTTGTATATATTTTTTCAGGTATTGACGCTCCCCTGGTTCCGTTCCAAAGATCCCCAAACCAGCCTTACCTCAAAATCACACAGCATGCAATGCTTCCACTGCAGCAGGGGATTCTGGGTAATGACATGCAAATGAAGACTTTTACAGTGTGTCACTTTTTGTTTCTCATCTCCCTTTAAGCAACCCAGCCTGAGTTACAGAAATGCATGGCCAGCAAACCAACTCACAGACAACGATTTCAACCTTCAGGGCCTCATCAGCGTGTCACTGGCCATGCATAGTGAGGCTTGTCCCGGCTACATACCAGGCACACAGATAAGCTGTGGTGAGTAAAAGAAAAATGGCGCAGTATTCCACTTTTTACTCACCGTAACTGGGTGTACCAGGAACAAAATGACACATTTTGGAACTTCATTTACGATTGGCCTGTTTACAGATCTGAGCCGGGACTCTGTTTAGGTAGCCGAATTATGTTGATGTAATTAATAGCAGACAGCAGAGGGTCTCAAGTCCAGTCCTCAAGAACCCCCAACATGTAAGGTTTTCAAGATATCCCAGCTGCAGCACAGGTAGCTTAATCAGTTCCTGCTTCAGCACAGGTGGCTCAGTCTTCAAATGAGCCACTGATGGAGCCAACTGTGCTGAAGCAGAGATATCCTCAAAACCTCACCTGTTTGCGGGGCGGAGGGGGGGGTCTTGGGGACTGGCGTTGAGAACCCCCTGCCGTTCTGTCCGCATAGATAAGTGGTCCCTGATATGCCCCCTGCCCTGTTCTGCAGGGTGATGTTGGGTGACGCCAGTTGTAGATCTTTCACTATGAGATATTAGATGCCGGAGCACGTTCCATTAATTAATGATCCATTAAGTAGAACGTGTTTAAATAAGATATAGACCCAATTAATTAGGTGGTGTCTCTTCCCTCAATACAGATGTAGCTAACGTTATTGCAAATCGTGGCGCACCCCACTGAGTGAGTCCCGCCCCCTTCCCCACACGTGGCTGATTCAAAATAATGACCGCTTATCCCACTGGTGCGTGGGGTATATCCAGCTGCAGCGCGCCACAGGCTGCAATCACATGGAGCCAGCCACATACATTCAGGAGCAAAAGTCAGACACAAGAAAGCCCAGAACCCTTTCAGGCCATAAAACACATCAGTTCAATTTAAAAATCAATGGAAGGCCTGACAGGAAGTCAATGCAGTTAGCATAGAGAAGGGATGGCTTGCTGTGAGCTTTCTGAGAAGCATGTCCAATTTAATTTTTTTATTGCCTTTATCTTTCCATATGTGTGGAAATACACCTAGAGGAATCAATGGGAGAATAATATGTACAGTATTCTTCACAAACGTTCGGTGCCTGAACTTATGCGAAGTATCCAACAGTTTACTTTTGAACAGCGTTACCAAGAAATATGAAGTACACTTTCAGTTTTCTTATCATTTAGAGTTTGGCATAATTGTGTAGAATCGGAAGTCGCAAAGCACACTGTATGTAGAGGTCTGAAAATACTATTCGAGGGCGAACACATCATTTGTCGAGATTCCCGGGGTAGCGGCATCTTTCTTAAAGCTGCGGTCGCTTTATAAACTTTGCCAATCACTGAACATGGACACACACGTGTTCTGCTTTATATGCCTGGAATTATTGATAGTAATACACAGGGGGGGGGGGGGAGAGTGGGCACAGCCTGATAGGGGGGTGCAGACACAGAGTTCCATCCATTGGAGACAGGTTGCCTTCGAATCCCAGGTCCTACCTGGATTGATTTGGGGGGGTTTGGCCCAGCGTGGGAGGGGGGACTGCTCCAGAAGTCAGGCCCAGCTCCTGCTATCGGACAGTTGGGGCCTTTCTGTGCCACAGGGTTGGAATAGTTCTATTAACTGGGTGTGTGGGTGGGGGAGGGTGGGGGGGGGGCTGAGCGCTGTTGATCTGATGCTGAACTTGCCCCGGCGCAAAAATACTTAGTTCCGCTTTTAGTAATACAAGTTAAATACACCCCCATATAATTTTTCAAAACTTTACCTGCACCTGAGGTTCGTGTAATTTTACCTGCACCCTTTTGACGTACATTACCAGGTACTGCATGTGCAAATGCTCGTCTGCTACGGGGTGATCAAACTCCCCCCCCACTTCCGTTTCCTGTATCCGGGTACAAGCCGCATCCCGTGATCACTCCAGGGGAAGTGCCAGGGGTCCGGCGCCACGGGGTTAAATTTTATACAAAGTCCTTACAAGACTTTCCATACATGCCCAAAGTTTGTATGGATATTCTTTTACTGCTTAATCGCATTTACATGAGTTAACTTCAAAACTATGCCCCTAAAAATAGCCATTTCATCCATTTATGCAAATACTATACGAGGCATTCTGTTTTGATCAAGTAAATTGTACTGTATGCAATTCCCATAATACAGAAGTTTTCATGAAATCCTCTAGGACTCTAATTGTGGCCTTGGCTACAGAACCTGAATTTCAATTTTTGTGAAGGTTTATGCAAATATGTTTATGTGATCAGAAAATATATATACAATATGGTACATTGACATGTATATATTTAATAGATTCAATAGCCCATTAACCAGAGAGGTACAAATGCAGGGATTCACTAACCTACGATCAGGGTTATATCACAGAGATCCCACATCAACCCCCTTCTATCCCATCCCCTCCCTCACCCCACCTACTCTCACCACTTCCATAACCTTATTAAAGTCCCTACAAAGTCACCCGCCTCCCCGATCCAATCGGCTCCACTGTCGCCACTGTCAGACCCATCACCATGTTACTGACTAGACCAAATCCAAAGACCTGACCCCCAACCAAGAAAGCCTGACCATAATGTTCCCACCCCTTCCCACGAACCAAGCAAGCTCTCAATGCACCTAACCTATAGCCCAACCATATTGTTCCCACCACAGACATCTTAACAATGACTCTATGCCCATCACATGAAATGTTCCATATATAACACCGCCATTGTTTAACTAATGTACAGCGCCCTGGGTATGGGCGCTATATAACTCTTATTTAAGTAATAATCCCCAAATAACAGGGCATTACTGGCCAATAATATTTAACCCAGCCAGGGCATTATTGGCCAGTAATGCCCTGTTCTGAGGGGATTATTACTATTATAGGCTGAATGTAGGCTTATTTTTAATTTTTTTTAATTTTTCATAAAAAATATAAATTTTTGTAGTCATATTGATTTTATCAGCATGATTGTCTACATTCTTATGCTTTTACTGCAAGTTTATTATTAAAAAAATTGTACACATACACAGCCCCCTCTATACACACACACACACACACACACACACACACACACACACACACACACACACACACACACACACACACACACACACACACACACACACACACACACACACACACAGTCCCCCCTCTATACACACACAAAAACACACTCTGCAAACCCCCCCTATATACACAAACACACTCTGCAGTACCCTCTACACACTGTGCAGCCCCCCTCCTCTACACCCACAAAACACACTGCAGACCTCCTCCACCCTCTACACTCACAAAACACAGTAGCCCCCCCCCCCCTCTACACCCACAAAACACACTGCAGACATACACACCAACAAAACAGACTGCTGCCCCCTCTACATCCATAAAACACACACCAGCAGGCCCCCTCTACACCCACTGCAGCCCCCATGTAAACCCACACACTGCAGACACACACACACACAACACTCTGCACCCCTCCTCCACCCACAAAACACACACTGCAGCCACCCCTCTGCACCTACAAAACACACACTGCAGATATACACACAAATCAACAAAACAGGCTCTGCCACCTCTACATCCACAAAACACACACCAGCAGCCCCCCTTCTTCACCCACTGCAGCCCCCTGTAAATCCACACACTGCATACACACACCAAAACACTCTGCTCCCCTCCTCCACCCACAAAACACACTGAAGACACACACACTACAGCTCCCCCTCTAGGCTCTACACCAACAAAACACACACAGCAGAAACACACCAACAAGACTCTGCTGCCCCCTCTACACCCGCAAACACACACCAACAGAAAATACACACTAATAAAACACTCTGCTGACCCCCTTTACACCCACAAAACACAATCAGCAGACACACAAACCTTTCCCCTCACTCTCCTGTGCTGAGCTCTCTGCAGACAGGGTGGGGGAGGAGTCAGTGCCTTCTGTCCAATCACCTCCCCTGTCTAAGTACAAATTTCACTCTTTGTGAATGAAACCTGAAAGCTGATTGGCTGAAAAACTTGGCAAGCTGCCAAAAATTCCGGGCCATTACTAATTGGATAATGCCTGGAATTTTAACCAATCAGAGAGCAGGGATTTCAATAATGCCCTGAATTTACCAGCTTTAGCCTATAATATAAATGAGTTCACTGCTATTGACTTGAATGCCAGTTAACATGAGATCTCGCTGCGATAAAGTACATCGGAAGTTGACGAAACTCCCTCAAAGTGTCATAGTTACAGTATCATGTCAGGTCAGATACAGGAAGTGGCACGCGTTGTATTCGGGGTATAACACACTCAAAACAAATCAGAGGCCTTTGAATGAGTGTATTTGCTGTACCATGTTTTCTTGTTATCTGGAGCTTTAGCCCTACAGTACATTGCATTTTGGTGCGCTTCATCACATTGGTAAATAAGACAATGACCTTGATGTTGCTCTATACAAGGAGTGGCCAACTCCAGTCTTCAAGGACCACCAACTGGTCAGGTTTTCAGGATATCCCTGATTCAGCACATACTAATTTTGTTTGATAGGCAGGTAATTTGTTGCACGATATCCCTGCTTCAGCACAGGTGGTTAAGTCATGGCCGTTTCGCCGTGTCCAAATGACCACCGGCGGTCGGCCGCACACAGCTGATCCATCGCTCGAAACCCCGCCGCCAACCATTTCTAAGGTAAGTTTTACTTGTTAGGGTAGGGGTTAATTTAAGGGGTTTTAGTGGTTAGGGTAGGGGTTAATTTAAAGGATTTTTTAGCAGTTTGAGTAGGAGGTTTTAGGGTGGGGGCTTAAGGTAGGGGGGCTTAGGGTAGGAGGTTTTTAGGTAGGGTGTGTAGGGTAAGGGGTATAAGGCTTTAAAGTTATCAGGGTAGGGGGTAGCGTTAAAATTAGGGGGTTTTGGGGTAAGGTTAGTCACTTACCTTAGTGGCGTAGTGGCCGGCGGCTGAGTGTCCCGGCAGTGGGGTGAGTTACAGCAAAGCACCAGCGGTCATTTGGTCGTGGCAAGAAGGCCGTGACAAAAATGTCCTAGAACGCCTTGTATTCATTTGAATGGCTAGAGGAGGGCCATATTTTCCCAGCGCTGCTGGAAGGTATTTTACAGAGTGGCGCTGCTTAGTAAATATGGCACTTTAGGCTTTACGTAATCCTGTAAATTAAAATAGTACAGTCAATGAATGTATCGCGTGGCTGTCAGCATTAATTTGGGAGGTTTTCTAGGCGAAATTGCGTTCCCCTTCCTACGGAAGAGATGACCTTAAGAGACAAGGAGGACCCTCCTCTTGCGTTGGCCTCACGACGTGGCCACGCAATCGCTACACAGCCACAATCGCTGAAGTATTGGCTCCCAGCACCGTAAGGGTTAATTATCAGAATGGGTGCTGGTTACCCTGTGCTACTGTTCCCTGCCTCTGTAGGTGAGCAGCAAGTAAATGTGCCTGAAACAGCAGCATTATTTCCATAACTCCTGCTGTTCTCCTTTGTGCCGTTTGGAATCTAACGTGAGACCTAAATCTTAGCTACTGTACGTGAAGCTCTGAAGATTGCAAATAATTAATTATCTTAATTAATATCCCCTACAATGGAGGGATTGCTGCCTTAAACGTTTTTTTTAAGAGGTATAAAGTCACACAGTAGCCACTAGGGGGCATTGCAGTTTTAATAATTCCTTTACTTTGTAACGTAGCTGAAACAATGCACCCAAGACCCAACCATAAACCTTGTAAATAATTCATACTCTCTAAACAGGTGAAAATAATCAATTTGGACAATTTATTGTTTGTTTAAATCCTCTTTTTTTTTCTTTTTTTTTTTCGAAAAACAAAAAAGCTCTAAGTTCAAAAGCATTTCATGTGTATTTCAGGAGTAGCTCCTTGATATTGTACGGTATACATGAAATATTACCTATACACTGTAATGTACTTAAAAATAATCATTTAAAAAAAATATCTAGTCATCCCAACACCACATTGAGGACAGAACTGTACATCTCCGTTATCCTCAAGGCTAAAGTTTGTCGCCTTCAAAAATAACTATTCCAGACTTTGTCCTAGCATTAAGTCTGTACAGAGACATTGGCCATATCCTGTAAGGTGTGATAGCGCAGATGGGCTTAATGGGCCTTTTCATGCAATAGCGCTTCATCTGAGTTTATCCCACCTTGCAGAATAAGGACTTTATTCTGCTCTTCCTTCTCGCATAGAAGAGAACTGGACCACCACCATAACAACCTGCTGGGGTACAGTTAAAGCTGCAGCTGCTCATTCCCAGTTCAATCCAACCCTGGACTGGTTCTCCTTAGACAACAAGTTATTCTGTGGTTACTTCACAGGCCTCAAAGCAGCAGCCTGTCAACTATGCGAAACCTTATCCCATTCTAGGGTTGCCAGATGGCTTCTCCAAAAACACTGGAAAGGTGTGATGCGCTCAACACACACCTCTCAACTCCATGGGGTTTCCTCCTCTCCTTGGCTCCTGACACCTCCTGATTGGCTGCATTACCGCTGCAGCCAATCAGAATGGAGGACGTTTCCCAGCACCCTAGCAACAGCAGCCCTGCTCTCTCCCTGTTCGGGAAAATCCCGCAGCCCCCTAAGCCGGTCCGTCACTATGTCCAGAGCGGTAATACCAGACACATACATCCAGTATTACCTTTCATTTTTTACTGGACAGTGTGTCCAAATACAGGACATCTGTTCAATACTGGGCACCAGTCAACCCTAACATCTAACCCCACTGTGTCCTTGTCCGTGCAAGAATCCCAGCTAGGATCTTCTCTGTCCTACTACCTCACTACCTAGAGTTTTGTGCGCTACAGCCAATCCTTTAAGTGACGCCCCTGAGTCGACAGACTGGACAAAACCATTCACTATATGGGCCGTTCCCAAATATGCAACAACTCCAACTCTTAGGGATGCAACTCCAGTATATGCCGACTACTGCATGTCTGTTTCCTTTGCCGCAGAGCCCACACCTTAGTTTGAATGGGCCCTTTATTAATAATCAAATGTATTTTCCTAGCCCACCCCTATCAGACAGAGTGAATGGGAGAGGGCTTTGCCTGTGCACATTCTTGCTGAGCACACAGTGACATCAGACAGAAAGCAGCAGCCAGAAGAAATGAAACGCATCCCAAGTCTCCGTAAACCAAGTTTACAAACTAAACTTAAACATTGATTTCAAAATACTTACAGGTGTCTAATTTTTGTTTAAATAAAAGGTACAGTTCAACCCCATTATAACGCGATCCGTTACAACTCGAATCCGCTTATAACACGATGCAAGAGTGGCTCCCAATTTCCATATTTATGAATACTTTAAAAACGATTCTTGGTGTCTTAAATACTTTATTGTACAATGCATACAATTGTACATTATTTCTAACGCGATCCACTTATAGCGCGATGTGATTCTTTGGACCCCTAGCACAGCGTTATAAGGGGGTTGAGCTGTATCAATTATACAGTTTTAAATCCCCTAAAGAAAGTGTCTAATTAGTATACTTTGGTCCTAGACAGGATTTCCTCTTGAAGACTTCCAGTGGATGTTCTCAATCTGTTGCTTATTTCTAGGGTGTACAACAAAAGACAGAACTTCCCCAATGCTACCTCCATTATGACAAATATGTTGTTAAATATTTTACTGTTTGTCTTCTCATGAGTAAGGGTCATTTAGTTCAAGTCTTTGGCCAAAGCGTTATAATCCCGCAGCCACATCACGGCATGACCAGTATGCAGGTCCTAACACTTAACTGCGAACATTTCTCATTTACCTCTGCAGTGGAGAGAGAAAGGTTCACAGTTAAGTGTTGGGACCTGCGTACTGCTCATGCCGTGATGTGGCTGTGGGATTATAACGCTTTGGCCAAAGACTTGAACTAAATGACCCTTACTCATGAGAAGACAGTTCAATATTTAACTATATTCTTTGTCATATTGGATGCAGCATTGGGAATTTGTCTTTTGTTGCATACATTTGTTCACACCCATTGGCACTCCTTTTGACACAAATATATATGATAGGCTGTGGTGGGTGTTGAGGTTCGCGCTTGCAGGGATTGTGTATGTTTATATCTAGGGTGCATTGCATCTGTAGCTCTCAGGGAGCTATGGACACAATTGGACACAGCACCTTTAGCTGTACAATATTTATGAAAACTGGTGAAAGGATGTACTGTGTTTCTCAAATGTTTTAGATTAAACAAAAATATGCTGGTTTACAAATGACAAAATATTATTGTATCTTCCTTTTTTGTTCTTTGCTTTGTCGCGGGCTAATGCCATATAATGCATTGGCTGTGTATGGAAATGTTTCAATGCACAGCCACCTGGGGGGAATTTCATACATAAGAAAGCTTGATTTCTCCCAGTGGTGTCATAAACACACACAGTGCAGGGGCATTCAAATCAGCACGTAGGGAGACGCTGAAGCCATAGTACTGTAGGCTCCCTTTTATAGTTACAATCTCAGCTTATAAGGGACGTTACTTTATCTCTTTGAGTGCCCCCATTGGGACCAGCACTCTGGAGGCCCCAAGGACGTAGTGACTACATCATCCTCGCAGGGTTACATAGTTACATAGTGGATGAGGTTGAAAATAGGCAGGGATTCTTTTTCTCCAAGTGATTCCTGAAAAAAGACGTACATCCATCAAGTTCAACCTATGCTAAATTCAGACGACAGATACTTTATCCTATATCCGTACTTACAGTATATTGATCCAGATAAAGGCAAACAAAAAACCCCAGTGACACATCATCTAATGATATCTCATAAGGGGGAAAAGAAATTCCTTCCTGACTCCAAGAATTGGCAATCGTATGACTAACTGGATCAACATTCTTCCCATGTTTACTTATTTGGTATATCCCTGTATAGATGCAACAGATTAAACAAATAGGTAGCGCTAAATCTACAGGTGATGTACAGTATATACTGTATATATCCACCCTCGTGGGTGAAGTGGTGTAAATGTGACCTAGTATTCAAACGTGAGAGAATATAAGGCGGCTGCCTAAAATATAACTCTGACCACCTGGTCAGAGAAAATAGTGAGGTGAAAAAGAATTAATCTCTGGCGCCTAAAACATATAAAATATATGAAGCATAAAGTGGATAAGTGATAAATATACAACCAGGACTGGCAGATGAATCAGATTTCAGGTGCACTGCATTTTTTAACTAATGGCGTACATATATAAATGGACACAATGAGACAATACCCATATACCCCTGATGTAGAAAGCGAGTCTTTCGAAAAAGTCCCGCTGACTCTGCTGCTTATACTCTCTTAAGCCCGTTTTTTGCCGCTCCACAGCGAATCTGCTGACGCCGTCTGTGATCCTGGAACCAACTCTGGTGTTCCATCTTGTCTCGCGAGAGTAGGAGTGACTCTCCGCCCAGCCAGCACTTGCCAGGAACTGAGACGCCATCTATACTGAAGGGATGAGCCTGGAACAACTGTGCCACGGATGAGAGGGGATACTTTCTGATATATCCACTGCCTGCTACCACTTTCCATCTGGTAAGTGGGCTTTTCTCCTATAGCAGTGGAGTCTATTGTGGGACTTACTCCATTGGGAGATTTTACACATATCAGTGTCATACCGATTGTGTAGTTTTAATAAATGTTTTTTATTTAATGCAGTTCCTCTGTTACACGTGTTAGCTTCCATTAGTCATACTGTTTGTTATGATTATTTGTTTGTCTATTGGCATCATCGTTGCAGTTTTGAGTATTACGCTATGTATTGTATTTATTTTTATATTTCATGTACATGATTTCATCACCGTGGAGCACATCCTGGAATCTGATTCATCTGCCAGTCCTGGTTATATATTTATCTCTTATCCACTTTATGCTTCATATATTTTATATGTTTTAGGCACCAGAGATTAATTCTTTTTCATATCCCTCTATACCTTTACTTTCTAAAAAAAGATGTCCAAGCTTTTTTTGAACATATCTATTGTATCTGCCATCACAGTCTCCATGGGTAATGAATTCCACATTGTAACTGCCCTTACTGTAAAGAACCCTTTCCTTTGTTGCTGGTGAAATTTCCTTTCCACCAACTTTAAGGGATGGCCCCGAGTCCTTTGTACTGCCCGTGGGATGAATAATTATTTTGAAAGCTCTGTGTACCGTCTCTAATATATTTGTATATACTTATCATATCCCCTCTTAGCCTCTTTTATAATGTAACAAAATCTTTATTTAGCTAACCACTCCTCATTATTCTGTTTTTCCTGCTTTGATCGGGTCCTGGGTTCCCATGGAGCACAGGGCGTGATCTGTCCAGTAGTGAAATGGATGAGCCCGCCTCTTCTGTTTCCCAGAAAATGGACGCCAAGGTCACATGACAGCACTGTGCCGAGGAGCCTCATCACGACCCCTCTGGCCCTCAAAGGGCTAAAGGAGACGATGCCTGGATTAAGAAAAGTGGCTAAGCTGGTTTTAAAATTAAAATGATTTATTTACAGTTGTGAAGGGTCTCTCTCTCTCTCTGTGTGTCTCTCTGTGTCTATTTGTGTCTCTCTGTGTTTCTCTCTGTGTCTCTCTGTGTCTCTCTGTGTCTCTCTCTGTCTCTCTCTCTGTCTCTCTCTGTCTCTCTCTCTGTCTCTCTCTGTCTCTCTCTGTCTCTCTCTGTCTCTCTCTGTCTCTCTCTGTCTTTCTCTGTCTTTCTCTGTCTCTCTCTCTCTGTCTCTCTCTCTGTCTCTCTCTCTGTCTCTCTCTCTGTGTCTCTCTCTGTCTCTCTCTGTCTCTCTCTGTCTCTCTCTCTGTCTCCTTTTAATATGTTTGGAATATTCTTATACTGTATCAGTTTTAGTGAAATCTTCCCTTTTTTTCTACTTTTATTGTGGGCAGATAACAATGTAACAACAGAAAAAGTGAGGCAACGACTGTCAAATATTCACCAAAAAAGTTTCGTTTGCAGATACCCGGCATATTTCGGCTTCAATACTCATTTGTATTTGATGCTCTCGGTATATCATATATCTAGTCCATTACTTTTAACAAGGAGATCTGTAGCCTTCTAGCAAGAAGTACATATTTGAACTTTGAGAGCGCGCTAATGACATATCACCAGGCATGTCCTGGGAAGGGCAGAGTAGGCTGACTGATGGAGGAAGCTGCCCAGCCACCTAGCAACAGCCCTGCTCTCTCTTTGGTCGGAGAAATACCCCCCCCCCCCCCTCCTGCAAGACGGTCAGGTCACTAGGTAATATCGTATACATACATGTGCAGTATTACCTCTCGTTTTTTACTGCATATAGTGTCCAAATACAGGACTGTCCGGTTCAATACTGGACACCCGACAACCCTAGTTTGTAATCCTCCAATCATTTGAAGCCTTGCAGAAATATATTTGTTTAGATTCTGAATATTCAGAAACAAACTTTGGCATTATTAAAGCATTCTTCTAAGCTTCCAGCGTTTTACAATACTTTGCTGGAGCTTTTTGGATTTCCTTAAATTTGAAAAAGAGATCTTGAATTGTGTAACAAACATTAAAAAAAACCTAAAGTAAATGCTGCTTTTCACTTTCCTATTATCCCTGTATAATACAGAATATGAAAAGGTTTCCATAGGGTATTATGTTAGGTAATGATCTTAGGTAATGTTGGTGCAGAAAATCATAATATTGTATATCCCACTAGAGGGAACAATGAAGCCTGCTACTATATATCTGTTACCAAGTGGGACTGTTTATTTGAACAATTGGAACAACCCTCTACAAATGTTAAGTGTTTTCAGCCTATTTATGTAAAAAGTAGAAAATGCTCCTAGACAACTTACATACAGTCTTATAAAAAAAAATCACTGAAAGGTCACATTTACTAAGCAATGCTAAACCGTGGCACCTTAAAAGCAGCCTCCCCGCCCCCCCAGAAGCCTGTATGAGTTTCGTTATAATATTATTTAATTAATTCATTATTTAATTAATTATTTTTCATTCTACTGGATATAGATCCAATGTTGGTCTTCCTCCCTCCTAATAGAGGTACAGTATATTAGTATTTTATCTGGTAGTGTTAGGACTTGCAAACAGGGTCTGCCTTGCCGTGGCTCGCAAGCTTACAATGCTTTGGCCAAAGGCTTAAACTAAATGACCCTTTTTCAAGAGACTATATAAGTATTTTACTGTGTATTTTTGTCATATTGGATGTAGCATTGGGCTTTTCTATCGCTTGTTGTGTACATTTGCCCCGCTCAATAGCTCTCCTTTTTGACACTTATATATATTTTGTGGGGGCTCAGGGGTTCCTAAAATGAGCTTGCTGGGGTTCTGTGTGTTGTTTATTAATATATTATAATTCATTCATAATGTAAATATCTTGCATGTCCTGCGGCCAGGCTGGGAGTGGGCGCGCTGACGCTCGAGCGCCGTGACATCATGCCCTCTGCTTGGCCGTGCTTTTCCTGGCCAGCTAGTTGCGCGCATATGGTCGCGTGTCGGGGGGCGCGGCCATGCCGTCACGGAGCTGGTTCGCCCCCATTGGACGAACCACTCACGTGATGCGCCAGCGAGCAGCATAAAAAAATTTGCTTGCTTCTGCAAGCAGCTGAGCGCCGTGCGCAGACGCTCGCACACACTGGCCACACGCATTGCCTCAATGTGTTTCATCGCGGCGAGCGCGAGAGCGCCCACTCAGCATTACCCTGGCCACAGCCTTAGTCTGTAGCATCTAAGGTTACTCTGGTCCCATGGCTCAGCGTACAAATAAAAACAGCATGGGAAAGGGAAAGAAGAGATATCTTAACGTAAGGTACAACATGCACAAATAACAGGTATTAGCTTGGGCTGCTGCTTTAAATCCCAATCAAGGGCTCTGCTTAGTTAATGCTGCATGGCCCAAATGATTCGCCTCCGGTCCCGAGCAACTGAGAAAGGAATTCTTCTTGGGTTCTCTAGTATTAAATATGTGCTCGCTATCTTTCATGGTAGGGAAGTGAAGTCATTAGACAGTAAATGGGTTAATTTGGGTACAACATAATGAATAAAGTGTTTGAGTTAACATTGCATGACATCTGATTCCTTGGGCCACATGAGCATTGATTCATTGTTACTTGGAATGCAAGCGTATGATAATATAACTCATAAATAACAATATTACATTGCAGCCGCGCTATTGACTAAACACTTGAAGACTGAACACTCTGTACCAGTGTGTTAATGTTGTATTTTATTGTCTTTTTTTTTTTTCCCGCACAGCCCATTTTATTGTGTTACAAAATGTGTGGGCTCGTAAGAAGTTGAAGGTAATAAGGAAGGCCAAGGTTTGGGACTCAGAGTGCTAGGATGGATCTCTGAACGTACATTACATTTATTTGCCTTTTTAGGCACATTAACATTGAGTGAATCCAGCAGAGTTGTGCTGTTGAAAACACAATTGAAGTGATTGGTATTTTCGCAAACTAAAACACTGCAGCAGGGGTAGCCAAGTCCAGTCCTCAAGGGCCACCAACATATCAGGTCTTCCGTATATCCCTGCTTCAGCACGGGTGGCTCAGTTGAAGACTGAGCCACTTGTGCTGAAGCAGGGAAATCCTGAAGACCTGATCTATTGGTGGCCCCTGAGGGCTGGAGTTGGCTATCCCGGCACTTCAGCAATGTATAGGGTGACCAGATTTTCAAAATGAAAAACCGGGACACTTTAAAACATTATTTATAAAACATTGTACGTCACGCCGCCCCCCCCGTTGCCATGACAACAAGACACTAACGTCAGGCGGTGACATGTTGCCATGACAATGTGGCATCACGTGATGCCTCGTCACCATAATGCATCCCGTTGTCATGTCAACTTGATGCCTCGTGACGTCATGGAGCGGCTCGTTGTTATGGCAATGTGTATTACGTGACATCGCGCGGCCATGTTGACGGAATTTGGAGGGGAGGATACAGCCAAAGGCAAGATAAATAAATATATAATAAAAAGATCTAAAAAATGTTATCTCCGGGTTAGCCTTCAATAGAAGGTGGCAACCCTGGCTGCAGTGTGTGTTTCTGTATACAGAGGTGGGGGCTGCAGTGTGTGTTTGTGTGTATAGAGGTGGGGGCTGCAGTGTGTGTTTGTGTGTATAGAGCAGTGATTCCCAACCTTTTTTGTTTGGAGGAACCCTTTAAGTATTTTATATAATTTCGGGGAACCCCTATCTGGATGACACATGTTCGACAGGGGTAAATCACAAAATAGACGTGTAAAGCAGTGGGGGTAATAAATAATAATTAACTCATACTTTTGAATAAACAATGTGTATATATTTTGTAATGATTTTGGTTTAAACCCCCCCCCTACATCTCACATCACCCCCCCCCTACATCTCACATCACCCCCCCACGGATCGATCGATCTCTCCCTCCCCCTTCTCTCTCCTCTCCCCCTCCTTCTTTCTCCCTCCTCTCCTCTCTCTCACCCCCTTTTCTCCTCTTCCTCCCCTCCCTCTCTCCTCCTCTCCCTCCTCCTCTCCCTCCCCCCTCTCTCTCTCCAACACTCCTCCTCCTCTCCTCCCCTCCTCCTCCTCTCCTCCTCTCTCCTCCCCTCCTCCTCCCCTCTCTCTCTCTCCTCCCCTCTCCCCCCCTCTCTCTCCCCCCTCTGTCTTCCCCCCTCTCTCTTCCTCCCTCTCCCTCCCCCCCATATCTCTCCCCCCTCTCCCTCACTCACTCTCTCCCACACTGTCAGTCGCACACACTGTCACACTCTCGCACATAACATCACACTCTCGCACACACCGTCACACTCTCGCACACACCGTCACACTCCCGCACACACCGTCACACTCTCGCACACACCGTCACACTCTCGCACACACCGTCACACTCTCGCACACACCATCACACACCGTCACACTGTCACACTCTTGCACAGACGTCAAACTGTCACACTCTTGCACACACCATCACACTCTCACACACACATACACTGTCACACTCTCACACACTGTCACACTCTCTCACACACTGTCACACTCACTCACACACACACAGTCACACTCACACTCACTCACACACACTCACTCACACACACACTCACACACACACTCACACACACACACACACACACTGTCACACTCTCACACACTCTCACGCAAGCAACGTTTACAGCAGAAGCAGCCTCTCCCCCCCCACTTCCATCTCTCCCCCCCGCATCTTCCATCTCTCCCCCCCACATCTTCCATCTCTCCCCCCTGCAACATCTCCCTCTCTCCCCCCCTGCAACATCTCCCTCTCTTTCCCCCCCTGCAGCATCTCCCTCTCTTCCCCACTCCCCCCGCATCTCCCTCTCTCCCCCCCCTGCAGCATCTCCCCCTCCCCACCCTGCAGCATCTCCCTCTCCCCCCCAGTCCCCCTATCCCCCCCATATGCCTACGTGCGGTGGAGGCGGGTTCGGCGGAGGCGGCAGGCTGTGAGCGGGCTCTGAGGGGGGAGAGAGAGAGCCGGGGTGCCAGGGGAGGGAGGGGGGGAGTGAGGGAGAGAGCCGGGGGAGTGAGGGAGAGAGCCGGGTTGCCGGGGGAGTGAGGGGGGGTGCCGGGGGATTGAAGGAGAGAGCCGGGTTGCCGGGGGGGGGAGCCGAGGGAGTGAGGGACAGAGCCGGGGTGCCGGGGGAGGGAGGGAGAGAGCCGGGGGAGTGAGGGAGAGAGCCGGGTTGCCGAGGAGCCAGAGGGAGGGCCAGAGTGCTGGGGAAGGGAAAGCCAGGGAGAGCCAAAGCCCCGCCCCCGGCATACTCCTACCTTGACCAATCCCCTGCGGCCCGGCATTCTAAAGCCCCGCCCCCCAGCATTCTCCATCCAATTCCCTGCGGCCCGGCACGTTTCTGCAGAAGCCCAACCCCTGGCAGTAAGAAAAAATACTTGCCGGACTGCAGCATCCTCTTCATCCCCGCCGCCGCGCACCGCCCACCCCCTGCGCAATAACGCCCCCCCCCCCCCCCCCCGCGCACCGCTGACACAAAAAAATGGGACATTCCCGGGACTGTCCGGCAACCGGTACAGCAAACGAAAACTGGGACTGTGGTCACCCTAGCAATGTAACCAATGAGATCACTCCAGGTTAGAATTTCGGGGGGGGGGGGGGGAGGGGGGTTCATCAAGCTCCATTACGGGTTAATGCACCGGAATAGGCCTCAACTCCCATTTAACCCTTTGGGAGTCGGAGAGCGGTCGTGGTGCCGACCACTCTGGCACCATGCGGGTCACATGACCGCGTTGGCCATTTTGATAGAAACAGAGGAGGGGGGATTGTCCTGGGTTTCCTTGCTGGTTAGATCCACTTCTGTGCTCCATGGAAACGCAGAACGCGATCTGAGCTAGAGACAAACACCCTCCCTGGACACGGCATGGTCACTGCGGCACGGGGGGCCCTGAGGGCCTGTCGCCATTATGTAGTGACTATGTCCAGAGGCATCCAAAGGGTTAACTCAGGCGTGTTAACCCTTAATGGGGCTTGATGAATCGGGGAGGGCTAAAATCTAAAAGTTCAATTTTATTAAAAGTACCATGTAGCAGTATGTAACACATTCCTGACATGTCGTATGTCTGTACATCATTTTAAATACATGCTCATTAGGTTTTGGAAGTTCAAAGTCTGCAAGACATCCGCGAACATCACACAGCATTCAGTACAGTGTATACTGTATGCATGCGGCTAACTAAGAGGAGGCTGCGTACATGGTCAGTGCGCCCGCACATGCGAGCGTTCGCGTGGCGTCACTCACGCATGTAGCAGGAGAAATTTGTGACCCTGGGGGTAGACGTGACAGGAAGGCGTGTCGGGGCATGTCGGAGGCGTGGCCGTGACATCACGGAGCTGGTTCGCCGCGTCGCTGTGAGTTCACCAACGTAGGCTCCTGTTTCGGCGCAGCTGTAGCCGGACTTACCTGGAATTTGTGGGTGAGCCCATTGGACTCTCTAAGTGCGTCGCGTGCTGAGCGGGGACTTTGCAGACCACCTATGTGCAGACTGCGGAAGTGGACTGAGGACATCCAGACCTGCTATCCCTGCGTGTTCCAGTTTCCTGGAGTGGTAACAGATACCAGTGTTATATTCTGTGCCTGTTTCCCACTTGCTTTATGTACGCAGAACCTTGAACCATTTTTATTATAAAATTGTACTTATTTCACGATGAGTGTTGTGCGCTGTTCTTTGTTTTGTTTTGTCTACAGTAGTATGAGGTTAAACCTCCCTTTTCCAAATAGTGGCAAGAGGAACGTAAATGTTGTAGAACAGCAGCAGGGAAAAGGAAGCACAGTCAGAAAATGGGCCCAGAATCAAACAGCAAATCGTCCGCTCATACAAATAAGAACAGGTACGCATTATACTCAAAAGCGAACGTGAATGGGGCTCACGGAGCTGGAGTGGTGAGACTGCAGCCCACCCGGCTCTCGGGACACCTACCTGCTAACGCTGCCTGTTTATATTTTAAACATTGTAAGCCTTGCATTTGGAGGTTCTTACTTTGATTTGGTAAAATACATTTTCTCGCTACACTCTTGTTGTCTCTCTCTTTCTCAGCACATCGGGACCCCCCACACCATCATCACTACTGAACCACAGAGTGTCCCATGATTGGGACGTGCTTACTGTATATACTTCTCCAGATTGTGAGTAAGGCCATGGAAGGTTTTCAACGGGCCGAATGACTTCTTATCAACTGTCCTGCTCTATGTAATTCTCTTTCGTCTTGTACAGCTCCCCTGATTTGTGGAGAAATCGCTTTGGGAAGATGTTTGAAACGGTCTTTAAAGGGTTGTGTGGAGGATTACATTCTACTTATTTTTTATCACATATTTCACTTATCTGTGTATTTTTCACTGTTCTATAATGATTCTTATAGTTGTGTCACCATTGTTTACACTTGCACCATTATATTTAGTTTGCACTTAGTATCTAAATTCACTGGGAGTGTTAGTGCGCCAACTTTTGTTTTTGTTAATATTTCATTTTTTTACAATACAGGACAGTCTGGTTCAATACTGGACATCTGGGAATCCTATGTGCTGCGTACTGCGTACTATACTGTAATTGTGAAGCGTTTTGCGTCCAATTGAGAGAAAAGCGCTATATGAAATAAAACATGTAAAAAGAAAAAACCTGGCGCCAAATGTTCAAATGGTTAGTCCTGTGATCCTCAGAGAATCTGCACAAGTGCTTGACAGGCCATGAAAAGAGAAAAGAGAAAACAAACACAGATCATAGCGTACAACTGCTGGGCAACTCAGTCTACCACTATATAACATACAACAAAAAGACTCCTAGTGAACAGACTAAAAATAAAATTTATTATAAAATGAACCCTGTCATAAAAGACAGCAATGGAGCAGTAGAGGGCAGCTAGTCATCCGGAGATGGTAAAATCAAAACCCTACTTACGACAAGCAAGGTGATAACAAGCGGTGAAATACCAGTGTCCTCTCGGCGCAGGGGATGTCCTGACAGAGTATGACCTCTGCTCCGCCGGTACTCTCGCCCGAAATCCCTTCCATGGTGCACAAGGAACGTGCCAGTGGTGGAAGCAGTCTCTCCGGGGTTCACAAGCCGACAGCACGTGTGGCTGGTTCCCCTTCCTTCCTTCTCCTCTCCCCCTGGCAGTAGACGCGCGCCCTCGCGCGAGTGTGCCCGTACTCTTAAAGGGATAGAGGCTGTTGTCTGAAAGCACTTGACTAGCTGCTCGAATAACAGGCTCAATGCGATCCTCAGGGTGACACCTGCCTTCTACCCCTTTTGAACATTTGGCGCCAGGTTTTTTCTTTTTTCATGTTGTATTCTGTACTAGACAGTAGGTACTAGGCAGCCTACCTTTATTTAAAGGATATTTTTTCACTGTCTTATCACCAAGTAGGTGTTTATACTTTAGCACTATAGTCACATTTCTTTTTTTCGGCTACATGAAATAAAGTTATTATTAAATGTCTACGTCGGTATTCTGATCTCATCATTGTATAATAATTCTCTGTATTGTGTTGTATGTCTTTATTTATATAGCGCCATTAATGGACATAGCGCTTCACAGTAGTAATACAGTGACAATCATATAAATAACAAATAATACAAATAACAGATCATGGGAATAAGTGCCTCAGACATAAAAGTAACATTTAGGAAGAGGAGTCCCTGCTCCGAAGAGCTTACAATCTAATTGGTAGGTAGGAAGAACATGCAGAGACAGTGGGAGCGCATTCTGGTAAGTGCGTCTGCAAGGGGCCAAGCTTGATGTATCATGTGGATAGTATTAGCCACGGTGCTATTCATATGCTTCTTTAAGCAAGTGTGTCTTAAGGTGGGTCTTAAAGGTGGATAGAGAGGGAGCTAGTCAGGTATTGAGGGGAACAGCATTCCAGAGGCGTGGGTCAGTCAGTGAGAAAGGTTTAAGGCGGGAGAGGGCTTTAGATACAAAGGGGTAGAGAGAAGACATCCTTGAGCAGAACGCAAGAGTCGGAATGGTGCATAGCGAGAAATTAGGGTTTGAGATGTAAGGAGGGGCAGAAAAGAGTAAAGCTTTAAAAGTAAGGAGGAGAATTGAGTGTGAGATGTGGGATTTGATAGGAAGCCAGGGGAGTGATTTCTGCAGGGGAGGCGCTGAGAAAGATTTAGGAGTTGAGTGATTCTGACAGCAGTGTTTAGGATAGATTGTAGGGTAGACAGGTGAGAGGCAGGAAGGCTGGACAGCAAGAGGTTACAGTAATCGAGATGGGCGAGAATGAGGGCCTGATTCAGAGTTTTAGCAATCGAGCAACAGAGGAAAGGGCGTATCTTTGTAATATTGCGCAGGAAAAAGCAACCGGTTTTAGATACCTTTTGAATGTGAGAGGAGTCAAGTGTGACCCCTAGGCAGCGTGCTTGGGCTACTGGGTGAATGATAGTACCTCCAACATTAATGTGGAAGGAGGTAATAGGGCCAGGTTTGGGAGGAAGTTGGGAGGAAGATTGAGGAGCTCTGTTTTTGCCATGTTAAGTTTTTAAGTCAGTGGAGGGCCATCCAGAATGATATCGCAGAGAGACATTCAGAAACGTTGGTCTGTACCGCAGGGGTTAAAAAGTAAATTTGTGTCGTCAGCATAGAGGTGATATTTAAACCCAAGCGATGTGATTAGGTCACCTAGAGAAAGTGTGTACAGAGAAAAGAGAAGAGGTCCCAGGACAGAGCCCTGGGGTACCCCCACAGAGAGATCGATAGAGTAGAAGGTGTTAGCAGAAGAGACACGGAAAGTACAATGGGAGAGGTAAGAAGAGATCCAGGATAGAGCTTTGTTACGAATACCAGGAGTAATGGAGAATGTGAAGAAGAAGAGGGTAATCCACGGTGTCAAATGCAGAGGTTGAGTAATATAAGCAGAGTGTAATGACCTCTGTCTTTAGCAGCATGGAGGTCATTAGTTATTTTAGTAAGGGCTTTTTCAGTTGAGTGAGCAGTGCGGAAGCTAGATTGTAGAGGGTCTAGGAGAGAATAGGTGTTGAGAAAGTGGAGCAAGCGAGAGAATACAAGACGTTCAAGGAGTTTAGAGGCAAAAGGCAGGAGGGAGACAGGTCGATAGTTAGAAAGACAGGTAGGGCCAAGCTTGCTGTTTCTGAGTAATGGTATAACTGTTGCATGTTTGAAGGAGGGGGGAAAGGTACCAGAGTAGAGGGAGGAGTTAAAAATGTGTGTGAGCATGGGGATTATAGTAGGAGCAAGAGGTTTTAGGAGATGGGTTTGAATGGGGTCAAGAGGGCAAGTGAGAAGAGATCAGCAGTGACACATTCTCCTCTGAGACAGTGGAAAAAGAGTCAAGGAAGGCAGGAGGAGAGTTAGGAAGCAGGGTAAGATGGGAGGAGGAAACAGAGGGAATGCTCTGATGTATGTATTCCACCTTTTCCTTAAAATAGTCAGAAAAGTCCTGAGGTGAGATGGAAGAAGAAGAGGGTGGTTTGAGTAGAGCCAAAGACAGAGAAGAGTTGACGTGGGTTAAACTTGTGCGTGTTGATTAGTGAAGAAAAGTAGGTTTGTTTAGCCTGAGAGACGGCAGTTTGAAATAGGATAGCATAAATTTGTAGTGAAGGAAGTCAGCGAGAGTGTGAGATTTCCTTCAGAGGCACAAGTGGAGGACCACAGAATGCACTTGTGGGAATTTAGCCATGGTCTGTGTTTAGAAGGTCGAGGATGGCAGAGAGAAAGCAGGGCATGAAGATCAAGAGAGAAGGATAAGACAGAGTTGTAGTTCCTGACCAGGTTGTCAGGGTCTGGAGCAGAACTGAGAGAGGAGAGGGAGGAGCATAAAGTGGAATCAAAATCTGGTAGGTTATTAGAGTGCAGGTTTCTGCAGAAACGAGGGGTAGATGGAGATGGAAAAGTGGAGAAGCGAGAGATAGAAAATTAGATGAGGTGACTGTCAGAGAGAGGAAAGGAGGAAATGGAGATTCAGAAAGAGAAAAGTTTAGTGAAAACCAGGTCTAGGTAGTTGCCATCCTTGTGGGTGCTGGCTGCAGTCCGCTGTCAAGGCCAAAAGAAGAGGTTAGAGAGAGAAAGCGGGAAGCCCAAGGGAGAGAGGGGTCATCAATGTGGCAGTTGAAGTCCAAGGAGAAGAACAGGGGAGTCTGAGGAGAGAAATAAAGAGAGCCAGGATTCAAAGGGAGAGAGAAAGGCAGAAGGGGGATGAGTAGGAGGTAGGTGGGTGATAGATGACAGGCACGTTGGACAGGAAGAGGAGAGAAGATCTGGACATTGTGGCCTCAAAGGAGGGAAAAGCAAGAGAGGGAGGAATAAGAAGGTATCAGTAACGGCAGAGAGAGGTGAGGAGTCTGCAAAGTGCTACATATAAATATTCATTAGAAGAAAAAATATTACCAATAAATTCTCAGTTTGCAACTATATAAATATGAGGCACTAGAGCACAATTTAATTTTTTGAAGCTATCTCGAAAAAGGAATGGGAAGTGAATCCATGCAAGATACCAACAAAGAATCAGAGATACAGAGGTTCTATTTTATTGGTGAGAAAATATATATAATACCGTGCTGACATTTTTATTAACTTACTTGTGTCTGGAACTAATGAAATATTAATGGATGATTTCCAGAGGTTGTAAAAAAAACTGCTACCCAACAAATTAAAACAAATACTACTAAATATAAAACAATTCACGTGGGAAATTCAGGGGCTGGTAAACTGAAACAAGTGCCAGCTCAGGATGACTATTAAATAGTAAAGTTGCATTGTACGTGTTGGGGGAAAGCTTATATCTTGCTCTGAGCATTACTTTGGTGAGTGTCACTGTAGCTCCTTAATATTAAAATCATAAAAATCTGCACATCTTCCGTTGGGTATGTTTTTATTGGTGTTTGGGAGGGATAAGGCATAGTCGGGTAGGAGCTGTAAATGTCAGCATTTAATAGGGACAGCAGTGTGTGTGGTTTGCTTATTGTTAGGGGGATGTGTGTGCTGGAAGCAGGGGGATGTGTGTGTTCTGGGGGAAGGGGCATATGTGTGCTAGGGACAAGGGGGAGAGGATCTGTGTGCTGGGAGCAGGGTGATTTGTGTGCTGACGGCAGGGGATCTGTGGGCAGGAGGTCTGTGTGCTGGGGGCAAGGGCAGGGCCGCCAACAGGGGGGTTCTGCCGGGGTTGGCATCCTGGGTCTCGTGGTTCAGGGGGCACTGCCACCCGGGGTCCCCTGCGTGGCCATCAGGGCCGCCAAGGGGGGGGGGGACAAAAGATGATGGCTGCTGGTCGCGACTAGGCCCCCACTCTGCATCAGATGCAGGCCTTCCTGTCCCAGCCTCTGTTATCAGCGCGCTGGACCCCTCTGACGTCAGCGCGCCTCAGCTTCCGGTGCGCGCTGACTGGAAACTGGACGTGGGACACAGAATGAGGAGGCCTGCATCTGATGGCCGGTCGCGGCCGGACCCCGACTCTCCGCCGGACCCCGCAGCCACTGCCAGACCCCGTCGCCACCGCAGTCCCTGCAGCCCCCGCCGGGCCCCGCAGCCACTGGTTCCGACAATCCCCAAGGTATGTCTACTTTTAAAATATGTATGGGGGGGTCTTTTTATATGTATGGGGGGAGTTGGGGTCTTTGTATATGTATTGGGGGAGTGGGGGTCTTTATATGTATTGGGGGGAGTGAGGGTCTTTATATGTATTGGGGGGAGTTGGGGTCTTTTTATATGTATTGGGGGGAGTGGGGGAATTTTTATATGTATTGGGGGGAGTGGGTGTCTTTTTATATGTATTGGGGGGGAGTGGGTGTCTTTTTATATGTATTGTGGGGTGTGACGAAGCGGCTTGTAGGCGAGGGCAGATAGATGCACAGACAGAGGGTTCCGCTTAACTATAGTGGTTTATTTGCCACCAAACAGCAACCAAACCATTGGGGCTACTGCCCCATTAAGGCAAAACAAAATAATGAAATCAAATCCTATTCCCGTTAGGGAAACTAAATGCACCAGCAGGTCCCTAGCTAACGGCGCTGGCCAACTAACCTGGTTCCCAGTCCAAACCATGCCCTGGTATACTGTATGGAACAAAGTAACACAGTCTCTGCACAGAACAATAAACGGTTTTTGCTTATCTGTCAGTCCTTGGGGGCTATGCACTAAGCTCAATGCTTTTGCGTTCTGATGTTCAAAAAAAGCACGTCCGTTAAAAAGTGAGGCCGGGGACGCGATTCATTAAGGCCTTGAGCCCATTTTTACATGTTGCTTTTTCACCCCTGCTAGCGTTCTTAAACTTCACGTACAGTACGCTAGCTGATAGAAAAAAAAGCTGCATGGAGATTTGCCATCTCCATGCAAGGCTGTTACAGGCGATCGCACACTAAATAAATACATTTGAATAATAGTGTACATGACCAGGGGGTCTCCGGAGCATGAAACACATGTATATTAAAAAAAGATTTAACAAACATCAATACACGAAACCCCCCCCCCGCCGCCCTCCGCCCTAGCACATACAGTACAATAATGTGCAAAATTACTATTATCCAGATATGGATAATAGATTATTTGCCCATTATTAAACACCGCATTAGCATACCTAAATAAAGTAAATAAAAACAGTAGCCAGCTAATCCAATGAATACAAGCAGTAACATCAACAATGAATTAATTAAACCATTAACCAATGAAACCAATTAATTCCTAAACCAACTCAAAATGAATAGTAACACTAATCAATCAAACCAATGAATTACTACAACATTAATGAATGTAAACATTAAAAGACAAAGAAATAAATTCAAACAATATCTGAAATTAACATAAAACGCATTAGCTAACATAATACAACATTAACTACAATTGAACACCAATCGCAAACATTATATTACCATTAAACAGGGAAAAAACAAACAATCACATCCACATAAGAAATTGAATTTAAAAAAACCAACAGCAATACCCAGTCACAAATGCCCCCCAAATATTGTCATCATAATGTATTCATCTGTACCCTAAAGTGGTACAGATTAATATATTATCAGTCAATGTGCCTCCCCCCAAAAATCAAAAAACACATCCAATGAAGAAACCTGTAAAAAGAGACATTTACCAACATTCAATATATTACTTACCATTAGAAGCGGTGGCCCTCCGACTCCCGGGGTAAGAGGAAGCTCACGTACCTTGAAGGCCTCCAACAGCATCCGATGCCATCCGCCATGAAGATCCGGATCAGGAACCCAAAACTTATTTTTTCTTTCTTTAATCACCTTCTATCTTCATCTGTCACCATTTCTTGATCTTCTTTATCTTCTATCTTCATCTGTCAATCCAAAAAACCCAATGGTAAATCCCAACCGATGTTGTCTCGTCGTCTTCTTGGGCTCAAATGAGACGTCACGGCCTTAAATAGAGCTTGTGATGTCACATTTAGCCTCAAAATGGTTAACAGCCACCTGATTGGCTGTTCAAACCATATTCCGACATTTTTTTTTTTTACTTGTCATCACTTAAAGGGAATGATGCCAGCCAATCAGAATGGCTGTGCTTCATTTGCCTTTAAGATGACTTCACTAAATCCAAGATGGCTGGCATCACATGGTATTTCAGCCAATCAGAGTGTGGAATTGGTTCCCACGATCTGATTGGCTGAAATACCATGTGACGCCGGCTTCGTCACGTCATCTTAAAGGCAAATGAAGCACAGCCTATTTCTTGTACATGTACCAGTCCTCAAGGGCCACCAACAAGTCAGGTTAAGGATATCCCTTCTTCACCACATGTAGTGCAGTCAAAGACTGAGACACTGATTGAGCCAACTGTGCGGAAGCAAATATATCCTAAAAATCTGACCTGTTTGAGAACTGGAAAAAGACAAGAGAAAAAGCGCACAACTCATGTGTAGTATACAAAATAATATACTAGTGAAGATAAAAGGTGAGTATAACACGTACAGGAATAAAGTTCTTTTAGTCATGTTTATGCATTAACCAGGTTTTTTGATTGCAATCCGTGCTCGTGCTGTCCACAGAAGTAGTTCTATACTTTTGCTGCCTTCTATAAGGAGTGCTCATTCATCTTCAAATATGGGTGAACTCCCAAAAGGGCTCACACAGCAAGACACAAAGAAAAACAGAGAGGGCGCACTAAGTATAGGCAATGTAAATTTATATCATAAAAATATTCCACAAATGGGGATAACAACAGGTACAATAATCAAACACTGTAAAGAAAAAAATAATTCACAATCTAGCTAAAAGGTTGCTGAGGTATAACCGGGAGACCCAGAGGTGGGATCCAAAGAAGTAGATGTAAAGTGGGTCCGGACCGATGCCCCGTTTATCGTGTTCTCCTGTCTCCACCGGTACACCTCTAAGCTCGGGGACGCTCCGCAGCAGCCCCTCGTGACTCTCGTAGCTGGGCTACGTCGTCAGCTACTTAGTCGGCCAAACAGGATGTGTCCTTAGTGGTAATATAAGGCTGGCATCCATAGAGCTGATACTGTAGCTCTTCTCTGGAGGAACCAACACGATCTACCGGGGAGTAACAGTCCAGATAATCGCCAAGATTGAGATTATCTGGATTGTAACTCCCCCGTCTCTGACATGTCTAAAACATGCGCTTCTCCCTTTGGGATAGCAATAAACGGGGATATATAGATATATATATATATATATAACACACATTCCCAAGTAGCTCAAACTCCTACACCCACCACATCATGAATATATATTTATGACAAAAAAGGGTGCTACTGGGCGTGGCAAATGTATACAACAAAAGACAGGGGTGCCCAATGCTACATCCAATTGACAAAACATATATGGTAATAAATACAAAGTTCAAATACTTCAATAATAATAATAATAATTACTTAGTTATTTAGCCCTGATCCATGCTTGCAAAATTATGCAGGACACCCTTTGCTCATGCTTGGAGAGTTGGTGATGTCACCGCTCTCAGGGAATGCGTGGACGCCGCCTAATTTTGCAAGCGCGAGCTGTTGAAATATGTAAGTATTTAGACATATTTGTATTTACATTGTATACCGTTTAATAAAGATTTTTTTTCCATGTGATTTTGATTACATCAGGCGGGGGGCCCGAGAAATTTCATGGATGAAAAGGGGGGCTCGGCATAAAAAGTTTGCTCACCCCTGTAGGTGATAATGGTGAAAGGCAAGGTTGCAGACATGTCTGACATGTGAATGTGATCACAAGTGATATTCTTTATTGGCTATATGCTAACGGTGGAGGTTTTTTCATCTACCATAACTTAAAATGCGTGTGTGTGTGTGTGTATATATATATATATCAACAACACAACATAAATAATGACTTTGTATCAAAAAAATGTCATATAGATTTCTTGTTAAAAGTGTGATGTACAGTGTGAGAGCTAAACAGGCGTCTATGCTTTGGCATGTGTGCAAATACAATCTTTGGAAAATGCAAATAGTTCTGCAACTCAAGCGTAAAAATACTTGCGCATCTGTTATTTAATTTTGTACTGCTTTTCCCAAAAACAACACTCTCAAAACATTGAGCACAGTTTGTGTTGAGACACATGGGTGACCATTTTGCTGGTCATGTTGAAGCAGGTGAAACGTGTCCTATTTTGAAATTTCCAAAATCCATTGGTAGGTCACATGACTCATAATTTAGGTCACATGACCTTTTACATAGTGCTATTTTTGTGAAAGTCAGACACAAATGGTTACAATTTGCAAAAACTTCAAACATTTTGAGCACTGCCACTTTTTCTGAAAATGTTAAGAAAATGTGACCAGAGAATTTCACATAAAAACTTTCCTGAAGCATATCTGATATGTTATTTCATATCTGAAGACATTTGCACATCTTTATTTACGAAGCGGTCATGCATTTCTATGGGGGTAATTCTATATACAGTTAGGTCTGGAAATAATTGGACACTGACACAATTTTCATAATTTTGGCTCTGTACGCCACCACAATGGATTTGAATTGAAACAACCAAGATGCAATAGAAGTGCAGGCTTTCAGCTTTAATTCAAGAGGTTGAACAAAAATATCATATGAAACGTTTAGGAATTGCAACCATTTATATACACAGTCCCCTTATTTCAGGGGCTCAAATGTAATTGGACAAATTAATACAATCATAAACAAAATGTTAATTTTTAATACTTTGTCGAGAATCCTTTGCATGCAATGACTGCTTGAAGTCTGGAACGCAAAGACATCACCAAATGCTAGGTTTACACCTTTGTGATGCTTTGCCAGGCCTTTACTGCAGCTGTCTTCAGTTGTTGTTTGTTTGTGGGTCTTTCTGCCTTAAGTTCTGTCTTCAGCAAGTGAAATGCATGCTCGATCAGGTTGAGATCAGGTGATTGACTCGGCCATTGCAGAATATTCCACTTATTTGCCTTAAAAAACTCCTGGGTTGCATTTGCAGTATGTTTTGGGTTATTATCCATCTGTAAAGTGAAGCTCCGTCCAATCAACTTCGCTGAATTTGGCTGAATCTGAGCAGACAATATATCCCTATACACTTCAGAATTCATCCGGCTGCTTCTGTCTTCTGTCACATCATCAATAAACACTAGTGATCCAGTGCCATTGTAAGCCATGCATGCCCATGCCATCACACTGCCTCCACCGTATTTACAGATGATGTGGTATGCTTCGGATCATGAGCCATTCCAAGCCTTCTCCATACTTTTTTCTTCCCATCATTCTGGTACAGGTTGATCTTAGTTTCATCTGTCCAAAGAATGCTGCTCCAGAACTGGGCTGGCTTTTTTAGTTATTGTTTGGCAAAGTTTAATCTGGCCTTTCTATTCTTGAGGCTTATGAATGGTTTGCGCCTTGTTGTGAACCCTCTGTATTTGTTCTCGTGAAGTCTTCTCTTTATGGTAGACTTGGATAATGATATGCCTACCTCCTGGAGAGTGTTCTTCACTTGGCTGGATGTTGTGAAGGGGGTTTTCTTTACCATGGAAAGGATCCTACGATCATCCACCACTGTTGTCTTCCGTGGACGTCCAGGCCTTTCTGTGTTGCAGAGCTCACCAGTGCGTTCTTTTTTTCTCAGAATGTACCAAACTGTTGATTTGGCCACTCCTAATGTTCCTGCTATCTCTCCGATGGATTTACTTTTTTTTGCAGCCTAAGGATGCTCTGTTTCACTTGCATTGAGAGCTCGTTTGACCGCATGTTGTGGGTTCCCAGCAACAGCTTCCAAATGTGAATGCCACACCTGGAATAAACTCCAGACCTTTTACCTGCTTAATTGATGATGAAATAACCAAGGAATAGCCCACACCTGTCCATGAAACAGCTTTTGAGTCAATTGTCCAATTACTTTTGGTCCCTTGAAAAAGAGGGGGCTACATATTAAAGAGAAGTAATTCCTAAACCCTTCCTCCAATTTGGATGTGAATACCCTCAAATTAAAGCTGATAGACTGCACTTGAAGCCCATATTCATTATTTAACTGTAACTTGAATTTATTTTGGTACACAGCCAAAATACCAAAACTTGTATCAGTGTCCAATTATTTCCGGACCTAACTGTATATTTTGGGCTGAAGGGGCGGCTCAGTGAGTGAAGACCCTGACTCGGAAAACAAAGACATGAAACTTGAAGCCAGGGGGGTCTGGTTCAAATCTTGGTGTCCGCTCCTTGTGACAATTGCCAAGGGACTTTATTTACCTGTGCCTCAGGCACCAAAAAATTTGTTTGCAAGCTCTTTGGTGACTCTGTTCGCATTATACAAGAAAAGCCCAATTATAATTATTAGTAAATACTGAAGCTCTATTGATTTCCTTACCTATGAACAAGTTTGGTAATTAGAATGGGATATTAGCTATATCAGCTCTGACTCTTTTCAATTCTTGCCTGTGAATCCAGAACTGTAAGAATGGAAATATTCATCCTCTTGGGTATTAAGGGCAATCCAAGCTCTTTATTTATCCCCAGGACTGAAGTAGGAGGTCTCCGGAGCTACATCCCATTAATTACAGCTCTGGGGACCCCCCCTGGAGATACTTACCTCCATAGTAGGTGTCGGTACCAGGGTTCACTTAATGGCCGCTTTTCAAAACTCCCGCGCCCTGCGGACCAATAGGAAGCCGTGATGTCATCCAGTTCAGCTTCCTACTGGTCCACGTGACATGGGAGCTTTAAACTTTAAAGCCCAGCTATCTCAGCCGGAGCAGCTACCGGAACCTACTATGGAGGTAAGTATCTCCGGAAGCAGGTGTCCCCGGAGCTGAAATTAATGCTAAGAACTGAAGAAAAAAAAAAGCTTAGATTGCGCCTTTTAACTCATTAGGGACAGACACCCAAACTGAACCCACATAGTAGACGTGGTATGTGACATACACAGGGACAGCTGTACAATACATTTTATGACAACATACAGTACAAATTCGGAGCTTGAAATAAGAGCAAATAGGGCAGGGGTGGAAACTCCAGTCCTCAAGGGCCACTAACAGGTCAGGTTTTCAGGATATCCCTGACTCAGCACAGGTGGCTCAATCAGTGTCTCAGTCATGACTAGGGTTGCCAGATGGCTTGTCCAAAAATACTGGACACACACGCCCCCCCGAACACATATAAAAAATACCCCCATGCTCCCCAAATACATTTTAAAAATACCCCCACGCCCCTCAAATACATTTTTAAAATACCCAACGCCCCCTGAATACATTTAAAAATAACCCCACCTCCCCCCAAATACATTTTTAAAATACCCAACGCCCCCTAAATACATTTAAAATATACCCCCACCTCCCCAATACATTTAAAATATACTCCCACCTCCACAATACATATAAAATACACCCCCACCTCCACAGTACATATAAAATATACCCCCACCTCCATAATACATTTAAAATATCCCCCATCATCATGATCTCATCTCCCCAGGCTGGCTCCCATCACCATCTCATCCCCCCCCCATTATCATCTTATTCCCCCATCATCATCTTCTCACCCCGAACCCCCCATCCTCTAACCCTGTCCCCCCATCCTGTCACCATCTCACCCTGGCTCCCCCCATCCTCTCACCATCTCACCCTGGCTCCCCCTTCCTCTCACCCTGCCTCCCCCCCCCCCCATCCTCTCACCATCTAACCCTGGCTCCCCTCATTCTCTCACCATCTCACCCTTGCTCCCCCCCATCCTCTCACCCTGGCCCCCCCATCCTCTCACATCTCACCCTGGCTCCCCCCCCCATCCTCTCACCCTGCCCCCCCCATCCTCTCACCATCTCAGCCTGGCTCCCCCCATCCTCTCACCCTGGCTCTCGCCCCCCATCCTGTCACCATCTCACCCTGCCCCCCCCCATCCTCTCTCCCTGACCCCCCCCCATCCTCTTACCATCTCACCCTGCCCCCCCCATCCTCTCTCCCTGACCCCCCCCCCATCCTCTCTCCCCGACCCCCCCCCCATCCTCTCTCCCTGACCCCCCCCCATCCTCTCTCCCTGACCCCCCCCATCCTCTCTCCCTGACCCCCCCCCCCATCCTCTCTCCCTGACCCCCCCCCCCCATCCTCTCTCCCTGACCCCCCCCCCATCCTCTCTCCCTGACCCCCCCCCCCCCATCCTCTCTCCCTGACCCCCCCCCCCCATCCTCTCTCCCTGACCCCCCCCCCCCCATCCTCTCTCCCTGACCCCCCCCCCCCCATCCTCTCTCCCTGACCCCTCCCCCATCCTCTCTCCCTGACCCCCCCCCCCCATCCTCTCTCCCTGACCCCCCCCATCCTCTTACCATCTCACCCTGGCTCCCCCATCCCCCAATCTGTGTCCTTACCTTATTGCCAGGAAGGACACAGACTTCTCTGGGCTGCAGGGTGTGGGCTCCACCCCCGCTGTCCTCTGATTGGAGGAGCGGAGAGCCAATCAGGGACAGGCTGCACAGACTGCCCACCCCCAGTCTTAGCACTGCCTGTCGCACCTGCCCTCGCGCTTCCCTCTCCGCAACAATGGTATTACCTCCGATTTTATACCGGACAGGCAACGGAATTACCGGCCTGTCTGGGTGAAAACCGGACACCTGGCAACCCCAGTCATGACTGATCCATCTGTGCTGAAGCAGGGATATCCTGCAAACCTGACCTGTTGGTGGCCCTTGAGGACTGGAGTTGGCCTCCCCTGATATGTAGAGGCACTCATTCTCATAATACAGCACTTACAGTTTCAGCACAAACTGCTGCTGCTCTCAGCTCATCAACACCAAAGTGGTTAAACGTGTCATTTTTACAGGAACAGTACATTTGCCACTGGAATATCACAGGTCCAAGCCTGCAGAGATGTCATAAAACGCATCACACATATTGAATCAATTTTTGTTTTTCTAAAGGAAGTGAAAGTGAATATTCTTTCACAGCGTGAGCTAGACAGACCCTTTGCTTAATCACGCTCACATTTCACTTACAAAGAATTTGCAGTGAACAATCCCACAGGCCCAGCACATTTATTTTTTTTGGTCGCAGAAGTGAGGTTGGGAAATATCAGCTTATCCTTTTTTTGTTCCAGTGCAGGGCTGGCATACGCGGGTTCTCAAGGGTCACAAACAGGTTTGGTTATCAGGATATAGTCAATTAGTGATATGCGGTCCAACATAAAAGTCCAATCCTGGTGTAAATCCTTTAGGTAATAATGTAGAAAAATAGGTACTGGGGCTAGTGAGGTATGTATTCATAATGTAGCATATACCATTAACAAGAACTCTAGCCCTGAAGGCTGAAGGCTGAAATATGAAGGAAATCAGACCTACAGCCTCATTGGGGGAGTCCAGAGGTAGGTAGAAAGAGGAATATTTACTCACAATTTGTATTGCCCCAGTCCTGTAGTTCTTGGTGGGCGTGCAGCCAGGAGAATGCAGAGAGATCCAAGGGAAAATACTCCAACGCACGGCCCTGAACAGAGCGGGTCCCACAAAACTAATAAAAATATATCAAATGCTTTATTCTTCCATAGTTTAAAAAAACAGAGGTAGGTACCCTCCTACGCGTTTCGGGCAATCCGCCCTCTATCAAGGAGTAATATGTCCCCCACAGTATTGGTATTTAAATACCCTTTAAGGCAGCCCCTATTCGCTCCAAAATCGCCACCAAATGGGCCCGCCCACAAACGCGATGACGTCACACGCAATGCGTGATGATGTCACGCGTCATGATGCGCCACAGCCACGCCCCCTGACACTACCACGGCAACCGCCCGGCGTCCTGCAGTACAGGGGAGGCGGGCCGTACCTCGGGCAGCTCGATCTCAGTCCCCTCCTACACTGCAAAGCAGTAAAACGGAGGAGGAACTGTGCGATCGATGCCTGACCGGGTGGCCCACTCCCCCCCCCACAGAAAAAAATGACGTTGGAACAGTGTACATGAGGCCAGGGTGCGCTGCGTGCGCATGTCAGGCACGGCACAGATGGAGAAAGAATGGCTAGATGGGGCCCCAATACATAGTCCCCAAAATGAAATACTAATACGAATACAAAATATAAACACAATACATATGCATATGTATACTGAAAGGAAAATATGCAGTAGGTATAATAAAGAATATACATCAAATAATATGTTAAACATCAAAAAATAATAAAAATAAAAAATAATAAAAAATAAAAAAACTTTAATAATAAACATTTTAATCCAAAAAGGAAATAATAGATGATAAACAAATAAAGAAAAACATGGGTTAAGAACATAACCCCAACTCCTAAGATACTGAACAATAAACTCTTCTGTATGGACAAAACATATATTTATTTGCCTTCCTTGAAAAAATGTAACGTATGTGTAGCAAAGATCTATTGGCAAAAACATTATTATAAGGTTGGCAGATTCATCATGCGATTAGATTATCACAATATCCATACAGATACACATGCAAAGGGTCCCATATTTAATAAATCTTACCCGGAGATATAATTTTTACATTTTATTAACATAGAGAGCATAACAGTGAACGCTATCCTAAAGTGGATGTATTATCAATAAGAGAGAGAGAGAGGGACATGTACACACCTCCATGTCCGAAGGTGTTATAAACCATCGAACATGGGTAAATATACATGGGACAATGGAAACAATCTGTTAATGAGAATATCTTCAATCGCACATTCCTATGGATACTTCATGTCTAAATAGAACAGAGAACGTCTTCAATCGCATAACCGTAGGATATATACACCAGACATAATATTTGAGAAATAGGAACGTCTTCAATCGTATAAGAGAAAATACTAATGTAATATACAAGGAGAAATCTTAATTCGCACATTTTTTTAAAAAAAACAAGGTAAAGAAAGGGGAAGTGGGGGGGGGGATTTCACAAATGGATAAGGAATACCAGTTTATCTAAGAAAATGTTCTAAGTTCCATTCGGTATTCAAACCGTCAGGAACCCTAGTGTTTAATAAAAAAATCCATTGTGATTCTTTACGGTCAAGGAAATTAACCATATCCCCTCCTCGTTGTCTTTTTACTATTTTGTCTATACCCAAAAAGCTGAAATTCTTGATACCTCCATCTACGCACTCAGAAAAGTGTTTTGAAACAGGGTGGGAAAGGTCACCTTTTTTAATTAATCTGACATGTTCCTGTATTCTTATTTTTAGATTTCTAGTAGTTCTTCATACGTATCTTTTCCCACATCCACACGTAAGCATATAGATACCAAAGATTGAATTACAATTTATGAAACTATTGATTCTATACCTTTTTTGTGGACTGTGGGAAAAGAAATACTGGGACGGTGTCATGTATTTGCATACACTACATGTCCCGCAACAAAAGGACCCCTTAGTCTCACGAAACATATTAGATTTATCTTTGGCTATATCGCTTTTGGAAACATACCCCGCAATTGTCTTGGCCCTGCGAAAGGCGCAATTAGGGCCTTGTTCTACATATTTCTTAAGGCCTGGTTCCATCATTAATAAATTCCAATGTTTTTTTAGGATTGATTTGACCTGATAACTCCTCCTAGTATATTGAGATATGAAAAGTGGTAAGTCAGGACAGTCCTCTCCAGTCATCCCCGTTCCTCTCACGTCTTTCTTCCTCATCCTTGACTCTTTTGTACCAATCAGTGAATTTCTATCAATATTGGTAACCTCATCGATAACTTTTTGTAGTAATTCTGGTGCATACCCCCTCTCTATAAATCTCAATTTCAGTTCCTCAGACCTATCTTGGAATCTCTCCAAAGTGGAGCAATTCCGTCTGAGCCTGAGGAACTGACCTTTCGGAATGCCTGATATAAGAGGTAGCGGGTGACAGCTGTCCCCCCTCAGGAAGGAGTTTCTAGCATTTTCCTTCCTGAAGGTATCTGTTTGTATACATAATTCTAGATCTACATAAAACAGAAGGTCCAAAAACTTTATTTGTTGCATATTGAAATCAAAAGTGAATTTTATATCAAAAGTATTAGTATTAACATATGTGAAAAAATTGTGTAATGTGTCCATATCACCTTCCCAAATAAAAATAAGGTCGTCAATATAACGCTTATAAAAAACAATATTATCCCTAAAGTGATTAGTGCTACTATAAATAAACTGTTCTTCCCACCACCCCATAAATAAATTGGCATATGAGGGGGCAAAACTTGCCGTGCCTTTCTGCTGTAAATAAAATTTGTGTTCAAACATAAAATAATTGTGAGTGAGTAAAAAATCAATAGCCTCCAAAATAAAGGTTGTGTTAAGTATAGAGTTATTTGGACCTTCTATAAAAAGTCGAACAGCTGTCAAACCTCGCTTGTGTTTTATAATTGTATAGAGGGAGGTAACATCCATAGAGACCCAAACATAAGATTGTTTCCATTTAATTTTTTGAATTTGATGTAATAGGTCGCCAGAGTCAAGGATGAAGGAAGGTAATTCTCTCACAAAATACTGTAAATATTTATCCACATATCGTGAGAGTCCATCTCCCTAATTTTGAATCTGATGTACGTGCAATACTCACCTGTTTTATCACAATATAATTTTATATACTAAACTATGAGGTTTTTTGCGCTGTTTCTTTTGTCGTTTTTTCTATAGCCTTGGTCTGTGGAACCATTCCACGAACTCAGCAGCACAACCTCACATTTAAAGTAACGGTTTTTTTATATATTTTTTTATATATATATATATATATTTTTTTTATATATTACTTAATATTCACCATTAAGCACTTTATTCACGATTATTAGAGCGCAGTTCACTATCTGTTTCTATCACTACTTCCTTGCCAGTCGCTTCCCCCTCCTGCCTCCGATATCCCTGTGGCTGCAGCCCGGGGCGGGAGGTGGGCTCGGGAGGTGCGGGAGGTGGGCGGCTAGTGGGAGGACGAGACTGGCGGGCTAATTCTGTGGCTGGAGATGGGGTAGCTGGGTTGGCAGATGTGCGGGGGAAGCTGGGTTGGCGGGGGTGGGGGAAGCTGGGTTGGCGGGCGCAGGTGGGAAGCTGGGTTGGTGGGCGCAGGTGGGTGGGGGGTTGGGTGACTGACTGCCTTGGTGGGTGACTGACTGCCTGGGTGGGTGGGTGACTGACTGACTGCCTGGGTGGGTGACTAAGTGATTGTGTGGGTGGATGACTGAGGGACTGGGTGAGTGACTTTACTGAATGGGTGACTGGGTTGATTGGGTGGGTGACTAAGTGACGGCCCGGTTGGGTGACTGCCTGGGTGGGTGAGTTTGGCGAGGTGGGTGGGTGGATCAGTGAGTGGGTGGGTGACTACCTGGGTGACTGACCTTGACTGGGTGGGTCCTTGCTTTCTGACTGGCACCGAGTTTGCAGCAGGGGAGCCTGGTTCAATTCCCTGTGTCAGCTCCTTGTGACCTTGGGCAAGTCACTTTATCTCCCTGGGGCAGGGACAGGGACCTGTACCTGCAAAATGGCTCTGTAAAGCACTACATAAAACTAGCAGCGCTATACAAGAACATGCTATTATTATTGTTATTATTATTATTATTAAAGACATAACACATAGTTCTAAGGCACTTATGTTTGTGTGTTTGTGTTTATAATTACTGCTTCTCAGAGGTCTCCACCTCTAGGTTCTCTCATAGCTTTTTCTTCCCCCCATCATGGGGTCCGCCAGTATTGGATGTCTTTTTCCGCCCCTCTGTCGTACAACGTTGCCTCCTCGGTAGTGGATAATATTGTTCAGACGGGCCCTTGTGGGGCATCAGTTCCGACCATCTCCTCGGTACCTGCAGGCTCAGTTTTACAAGGAAGTTTGTAAAGTCCTCTCCAGGTTTGAGGATTGTAGCTTTCCTCTGGTGCAGCACAATCAGTTTATTGGGAATTCCAACATGTGCCTAACGCCATCTATTGCAGGCATGCGGTAACCTGTTTAAAGCTGCAGTTCAGTCTTTTTTTTTTTTTTTTACTTCAATAGTTTTATGTGTGCAATCTCTAATTACCTAAAGAACTGTATAACTGCAGGTCAATTCGTTCTCCATGCATTGATAGGTCGAAATTTGGTGACATAATTAGTGAAGGGATCTGTTTATATTCTGCTTGTCTGTCAGTGGAAGATCATGAATATTCATGAGCAATCCTGCACTGACATGTGCTAGAGGGAGGGCAGGGCTGACAAAGGGGTGTGCCAGGGCTTTTGACAGGACATGAAGGGGCAGTGCCTTAGCAAATGGCTGTTAAAATAGAATACAAGAAAATTGGTCTTTAAAAGTTGTTGTTTTTAAAACAGAAAATGCTAAAAGTATTTTTTCTTACTACAGAACTGATTTATTTAAAAAAAACACACATGCAGGATATTGACTGAACTGCAGCTTTAAGCTCTCTGTGCCGCTGCAGGGCAAGTGAGGAGAGATCATCATAGAGTTGGATCTCAGCACCTTCAAATTCCACAGACTTTGTCTTTCTGGCCTTTTGCATTTTTATTCGTTATCTTTACAATGATGTAGTTTAATTACAGTGTCTCGTCGGTTCTGTATGCATCAGCCTTGTTCTCAGCGCCCTGTATGCCCTATCCATTTTCCACATCTTGTTAGGGGGGGGTCTTCCTGTAAAGTGGGAGAACATCTTCTGCAAGTAGGCCTTAAATTCCACCGTCTCAACCATCTTCAGTATCCCCTGTATTCCTAGCTTGGAGCGTTGCCCTCTGTTCCCCACGTCCTCGATCTATAGCAGGATATTCTGCAATCTTTGCTCTTGCTCCAGCACTTTTTCAGATAACCACTCCTGAACCTCGGACACTGCTTCCGTCTTTACTTCCAGACATATTGAGTCAGCAGAGAGCCATCCAGGATGGTATGCATGTGAGTGTGGAGAGGACACAGAGGGTTAATCTATTTTGATTATTTTGGTGTAGTAAACTTTTTTTTTTTACTGTCACGTCTGTGAGATATTGCAGTAAGTGTGTGTGTGATTTAATTACTTTCCTGACACAATTGATTGGTATTTTGCTGTGACAGAGGTTTGTGATGAACAATCAAGTGTGCAAGCACTGTTTAAGCCGAGCAGTTACATAGTGCATGAGGTTGAAAATTACATATGTCCATCAAGTTCAACCAATGCTAAATGTAGTTAACTAAGATACTCATCCTATATTTGTATTTCTATTACAGAGGAAGGCAAACAAAAAGCCCCAGTGATATTAGCCAATTATGCCTTTATAAGTGGAAAAATTAATTCCTTCCAGTAATGACAATTGGATTTCTCCCTAAATCACCATGCTCCCTATGTCTATAACTTATTTGATATATCCCTGTATACCTTTCCTTTCAAAAAGATGTCTAAACTTTTCTTAAAGATATCTATTGTATCTGCCATCACAGACTCCTTCGAAAGTAAATTCCACATTTTACCTGCTTTTAATGTAAAGAACCTTTTCCAATTGTCTGAGCAATGAGTATATATATATATTACTGTACATAAGTTACACTCATGTGAATGATTTTCTGTCTTCAAAATCAGTTTCATTAATATACTGCTGTTCGTCTATTACTCTGAAGCACTGGTCCTCGGAACTTTGTTCTCTTTGCTCCAGCCTTATGTAGCACTGTATCAAAAGCTTTTGCAAAATCTCAGTAGACCACATAAACTGGATTGCTCTGGTCTAAATTCCTACTTACCTCCTCGAAGAAACTAATAAGGTTAGTTTGGCATGACCTATCTCTCATAAATCCATGCTGACTGTTGCTAATATTTTTTTTTATCCATTACGTATTCCTGAATATTTTCCCATACAAAACCTTCAAGTAGCTTCCCCATGATTGGTGTCAGGCTTACAGGTCTGCAATTCCCTAGTTTATTTATTTATAAAAATGTTTTACCAGGACGTAATACATTGAGAGATACTTCTCATTGTCAAGTATGTCCTGGGCACAGAGTTATAAAAAATACATGGTTACAATAAAACAACAGGGTTATACAGTCACTTCACAGACATTTCATGGACAGATAAAGTAGGAAAATTGGGTACAGGGTATAAAGGGCTTGTGAGTTTCATATAGAAATAGAGCAGCTTTAACATCAACTAACATCAGCGACCGGCAGCAAACGGCTCACGCCCTTTGGCTGCCCTTCGGCTGCGCCAAAGGCTGTGCGCCTTTGGGGCAACGCAGATGTACACTGAAGTGGGTGAGGTTGAATCGGATGCATCTGTGAACAAAAAGATATTTTCTTTGTGTCCCCGTGGCTCATTAACATTCCAGTGGGTGGGGTTGCCGATTCAACAAAGAACAAGCACATGTTAACCCTCAGCACGCTGGTCCTCTACAGAGGGGAGCAGTTCTTGGGGGGGCCCCATCAGGCTGTGCACCCTTGGGGCGACGCAGATGTTGTGATCTAGCTCCCTTTTAAAATATACTGTAGACACCACTGCTTTTCTCCAGTCTTGTGGTACAGAGCCTGTGGAAATGGAGTCCTTGATTATTAAATATAATAGTCTGGCTTTTAAGAGAAGAACCTATGGATGCATGCCAGGTGCTTATTTTACCTGTATTTTAAGAAGCCACTTTTCTTTCTGCGTTGGTTAACATTGAGGTTGTGGCTTTCTCTTGTAATATTTGTGCAATTGACAAATCCTTGGTATAAACAGGAAAATAATGTGTATAATACCTCAGCCTTCTATATAACCCCAATAATTTGACTGCCTATCTCACACTGAAAGAGTCCTACATTTTATGTTCTAATCTTTTTGCTGTTAATGTCATTAAATACCTGTTTAAGGTTAATCTTACTTCCCATTGCAATGTTTTAAAGTACAGGTGCCTGCCCATTTATCTTCAGTATTGTTCCTGCAATAACTTCTGGAATATTCACTAAGTGGTATTCTGCTTTATGATGCCTTCTCTGTTTTGGTCATTTTCCTAATGCTCTGTCTTAATATGGTGGCATCTTAATATCCAATAGGTCATCTTGTCCACAGAAGCGGCATCCTTAAGGTCATGTGTATCTGTCAGATTTAAATTCTCTTACATAAGAATCAGTAGGAAGTAGATACACTGGCGACACGTTTAATTTGAGTAGGGCTAGTACCGCAAGCCGGGACATGTCCCGGCTTGCTAGCTCCACTCCCTCGGTGACGCGCGGTCACGCGTCATCGGGAGCCTGCGTCCCCTGCACGCGCGTCCAGGGCTCCCCGAGGGAGCCCTGGTGTCCCGCGATGTGGGGGACGGCGGCAGGGGGTTCCGGGGGACCCGGTGGACCCGGCGAGCGGAGGGAGAAAGCCCCGATCGGAGGGCGCTCCTCCACGGCTTCGGCGCGCGCCCGGCACCCTCCGGCGCGCGCCAGGTTACTGCTGCGGCCGAGACCAGGCAAATGCTCGAATAAACTCGGCCGCAGCAGTACAAAGAACATAATGCATTTAGCTGTACATTACTAGTAATGAGGGGTAGGTCTACAGCCTGCACCCCATTTCAATAACAAAAACTGTAAGTACATTTCCCTTTTTGTTCATTTAACATTTACTTACTTTGAAAAGTTTTATAATGCTAGTCTATAGAGAATTTTCGTTTTTCCCCTTTAATCCCTAATTTCTAGTATATTTTCTTTTTTTACCAATGTAGTTCTATGTTAATCAGCACTATCTATAATCTACTATATATTTCTTCTAAGTCCTTTGTCTGTTCGCTCTGCATTTGGACACCTTAAGATATCGTAACCACATTTTGCATGCTGGTTCCTGAGATGAAGGAGCAGGTTTTTGTCTGTTTGGATACAATTCAAAATGACATCACATATGATATCACAAATGACATGAACCCATCACACAACCCTCAAGCTGCTGTACCACTTAATCTTGGCCACTCAATCGAATCATCTGAGATGCCACCACATAATTGGATGCTTAAAGTTGGCTCACCTATCATGCTTCTGCAAATGTAGATGCTCAAAGACTATGTAATGGAACTCGACTAATAATAAAAATCTTTTGTCTAATGTCATCGAAGCCACTATTTTAACAGGCTGTGCTAAGGGAGAAGACATATTCATATCAAGAATCCCACTCATCCTTACTGACATTCCTTTCGGATTCAAACAACTTCAGTTTCCAGTGAAGCTTTGCAGTGAAGAATTTGTATGTTTTTGCACCTGATGGGAAAACTAAAAATATAGTATACCAAACAGCATTACAATAAAAGTACGTAAACATTTTTTTCATTAAGAAACGAAAAAATTAAATTATCCATTTCGAAATCTCAGTATTTTTGAGGTTTCTTAGAATGCCTGAGAAACGCTGGGCACTTTCAGATAGTCCAGAATAAAGCAGTATTGCACAAAAACTGTACATATTTTTCCATATCTAATCGATGAAAAGTGGCCCAGTAACTTGGTATAATAATGGTAACCGCCCATGGTAGCTGAGGTTTTTGGATTTTTTTGTCTAAACATTTTGCATAGAAATGGATCACTTTATGTTGAATTTGGCAGGTACTATTAACCGTTGCACCAAAGATCTGACATTTTAATTATTTTTATTTTTACCAAGATGCAGATGACTTGCCAAAGTTCACATTGGTTGTGCGTTTCAGTCAAAGTTCTCTCACTTCAATCATTACCACAAGGTCACCGATATACCACCAGACTGAAATTGAAGTAATGAGAAAGGCATCTTCTGGCAAGAATGAATAATAAGGTTTTACTGCAAGGGGTCAGGTCTAGTCATTTAAACTGTAAAAATTACAACTGCTACAGTACTGTACGTACCAGAAATGTACCTCCTTTTTTTCTATTTCTGTATTCGTTCTTATCCTCTGTGCCTTTGTTCTCTGGCTTCCTTTACTCCACTTTATTTATTGTTCCCTTTCTAAAATGAAAAATAGAACTTCCCATATGAGTAAAGACAACTGGTATTTGTGTAGCGGAAAATTCTAAAGTAAGCAATGACTGCACAATCTTCTGCAGAAAGCCAAGCCTGGCAAATGAGATCAGTCTTTGGAGCATGGAGGTCATTGCAGTGGGCAGGTCTTGAGAAGTATAGTAACGTTTTAACAGATGGACGGAATGTGGTCAAACAATTTAAGTAAGCATGGTTTCCTTACATTGGTGTGAGCAGATATTATATAGGCCAGGAGTGGCCAACTCCAGTTTTCAATGGCCACCAACCGGTCAGGTTTTAAGGATATCACTGCTTCAGCACAGGTGGCTCAATCAATGATGGAACCACTGAATAAGCCACCTGTGCTGAATCAAGGATATCCTTAAAACCTGACCTGCTGCTGGCCTTTAAGGACTGGAGTTGGCCACCCCTTGTTTAGGTCCTCACAATGCCTGTTTTGAGGACTTTAATGTCTAAGCATAATGGAACGTTGGATATAGTATTCAAGGGTCTCTTCCATGAAACGAAAACACCAAAATAAGACCCTCACTAATGGCAAATGAAGCCGATATTGTATCACATCATATTATATTAATATCGATATACTCGGAGAAAGAAAATCAGTTAAGAACTCGAAGATAAGAGTAAAAGCATGCAGTGGTAACTATGCCCAATTTTTCATTCCATAATTACTTTGAGCGATAAATTCTCTCGATTGTTTTCAATTTGCTATAACCTCCCATAGTAGCACAGGTTTTGACAGATCATGAAGTCACTGTAATCCAATTCCTCTTCTGTGGTACATTAGCAGACATCCAGCTCACTCTGAATTACACAACGGCAGCTACTGTAGTGCTTCTAATTCTCTCTCCACAGAAAAAAGTCACTTTCAGGAACTATGAAAAAAGGACACATGTTAGACGAACACGGGCTTCATGATGTAAGTTTTCTATTATTCATATTTTATTAAACACTATCATTCTGTTCTGCTATTGTTAGTTCTACAAACATTTAATTTTATCTTTTAAAGGCAGAAGCATCTAAGACGGAAAAGCGGAAATTGAAAAGATGTAAGATTTTGGCAATAACATTATCTGCGCTTATGACAACGTCTCTTATTCTGCTGTTATTTGCCGTGAAGCATTTCTGGCATCGAGCACCTGAAAAGGTAGGAAAACATATTACAGTATCTTTAAACTTTAGACAGGTTTCTGCTTACTCAATATGTAGTATTATTACATGTAATATTTTTTTAGCAATAAAGCCAAATATCACCAGAAGACAAATAGATTGAATGTTACTCCTTGTTTTCTGTCAATCGAAAAATTTACTCAAAAAACGTATTTGATATTTTTCAAGCTTTCATAATGGCAGAATACGAAACGAAAAGAAGAATAGGGGAAAATAGTGGGGTTTCCCAAATATTTAATTCTTACAATACCACTTAGAATTCCAGACAGAATTTGTCAGCTTTGTACAACAAAGACACATGGTAAAAAGAACTAACTAATTTAAATGGGGAAGTGGGTTTGAACTTAATCATGATACCGTCTCGTGAAACCGTACTGACATGCAGAACCAAAATTTATCGTAGTAATTTTAGTTTAATAAAATTATGTTTAGACGTTTTTTTTTACACATTACACCTAATAAGCCATTTGTTAAAAAGTATCATCTAATCCCCCAAAAAATAATGCCACAATAAAATAAATACCATAGTGTGTATCACAATACATTAATGTAACCATTGTATGACTGAAGATGATCAACAGCCAATTTGACAAGAAATTGGTTAAATCTTTATTGTCCATGAAAAAACCAACATGATCTATATTTCGGGTATGAAAATAAAATAAAAACACTACTCATTTTTTTAATTACTAGGTGTTTGTTTAATGGAAACCCCAAATCTCCGTTATTTGTTTGTTTAGAATCTTTAATATGAAGTTCTCCAACTGACTTATAAAATATAGACAAGTGCAACTTAGTTTTAACAACGCGGCAATAAGATCTCATTTAAAATGATGTGTCTGCTTAGAATGATCTGTCTCGCTCCTTCATAACCCACATTTCTGCAGCAGACAGCTCAGATTACCTATTAACAGAAAACTGTGAGAATGATCAAGTATTATCCCAGATCCTCCACTGCTCTGCCAGAAGCATGTGGAAAAAGACTTGCAGTGCCACGTAGAGACAGGATACCAAAAGGCTCATATATTTGCTCCATTTTCTTGGTTTATTTCAAACACTGAAGATCAGAATCCATTGATTAAAGTTAAACCCCTTTAACAATTTCTCTTGACATTTCAATTTTCATTGTTTTACGATTACAACTCTGTTCATCTCCCAATTTCTAGACCAGGGGAGGCCAACTCCAGTCCCCAAGGGACAGCAACTGGTCAGGTTTTAAGGATATCTCTGATTCAGCCCAGGTGGCTCAGTCAACAACTCAGCCACTTATTGAGCCACCTGGGCTGAAGCGGGGATATCCTAAAAACCTGACCTGTTGGTGGCCCATGAGGACTGGTTGGCCACCCCTGTTCTAGAGGGTTTTGGAAAGCATTGTAGAGCAACGCATGTATGGAAAAGTCCCGTGTAAACAAAAACAGTCAGTTATTTTTTATGTGCAGTAATCAGTCCTACTACTGAATTCACAGATGTGTTGAGTTAAAACGCAGGAGGTACCATATTAAATGGACCAAGGGAGACTGGTTAAATGTCAGTGTGCAGTTTGATTTATGTCAGTACTAATACTCAGTGATCCAATTGAGATATAACCGAACAAGAGACAATTTGGAAAATGTTTTGCAGATGGTTAACATTAACTTTTAAAGTTACATTTGTAGAAAATATTCCACTACTGCTTATAGTGGAACATATTCTGGACAACTTTCATCTGGCATGGATTTGTCTTCTGGCCTCCTTTGATTTCCTTAGAAATCCTAAGCATCTTTTCGGAGGAAATACTGCTACTGTAGTAACGACCGAGCTCTCGTGTCAGAGTCTCATGGAAAATAAAGGGATTTTTCCACTAGGGTCTGGCAGGTGCACATGCTTCTTTAAAAACCTGAGCCATAAAAAGGAAAAGGTTGTGCTATTGCATTTACAATTACCGTGAACTTTAAAGTACCATGCTCAGTTAGACTAAAGTGGGAGAAATAAGGAAAATTGGATTAAGTGGTAGAAAAAAAAAAGATATCCCTGGCTCAGAACAAAGACTGAGCCACTGATTGAGCCACCTGTGCTGAAGCAGGGAAATCCTTAACCTGACGGTGGCCCTTGAGGACTGGAGTTGGCCACCCAAGGTTTAGGTCCTCACAATGCCTGTTTTGAGGACATTAATGTCAAAGCATAATGGAACGCTGGATCTATACTTGAAATACTATTCAACGGTCTCCTCCATGAAGCGACAACTCCAAAATAAGACCCTCACTAATGGCAAACTAAGCCGATATTATATGATGTTATACTATATTTGATTAATATTCATGCACTCTTAAAAATGTAATTGGTTGAGAACTTCATGAACTATAAAGTGCTCACTAAAGTGGTATAAACGCTAGGGCCTATTCTAATAGCTTCGATAACCAACTCATCGAGTATTTTGAGCCGTTCTGGCAAAATTTTGCAAGGTTGCTATTTAGAAAGCCTTGATGAGTTGGCCAAATCGTACGAGGAAGTCATTTTTTCACGATTTCTCGCTCCTGCCCTTTAAGGGTGATTTTTTTTTAACAAAAGGCTGCCATCACATGGTTTATACCACGTGGTACACTCACAATCTCATTGATTCTTGTACCATGTGATGGCAGTCTTTTTTTTTTTTAAGGCGTGTGACATCACCCTTAAAGATGAAGTCACATTCTTTAAAAAAAATGGAACGTCACATGGTAGTTCAACCAATCGGATTGTCCCCAATCCGATTGGCTGTAGTACCATGTGATGGCAGCCATTTTGGTTGAAGGATGTGACGTACCTCCCTTGGAGATGACGTCACATCCTTAAAAAAAAAAAAAGCATGTCACATGGTACAGCATCCAGTCGGATTGGAGCGGTACCATCTGACCCTAAAGTGTGACATCACAAGCCTTATTTAATGCCTGTCCCATCTATATAATAGACCTGTCCCGTTATATAAGGCCTGTCAAAGCCTCTGAATTGTTAAAATGGGAAAGAAAAGAGTACAAAATGCTAAAAGAGTGCAAAAAGCTCTCAAAATGTTGGTTGCCCAAATATTTTAGTATCCAAAGGCTATGTGTTGGGGGTAGAGGAGGTGGGTTGTTGTGTTTTTTAATGTTTGTTTTGGGTAAAGAGATTGGGTGAAGGGGTAGTTGCCCCAAGGGTGGGTGGTTAGGCATACCGAGTGGGTAGAAGGAGTGGTTAACCCCTTCATTACCATAGCGGTTCCCACCGCTATGGTAGTGAAGGGGTTAACTCCTCCAGCAACCTTACAGCAGGGCTAACCACCCACCCTGGGGCAACTACCCCACTTCATCCACACCCTCTGCCCCCAATAAACATGCTAGTCAGGTTTAAACCCTTCATTGCCTTAGCAGCTAGCCACTAATGTAATGAAGCTGTTTTAATTTAAATTGTAATACTAGTGTGTGGGAGTAGGGGGTCTCCGGAGCTGAACTGCATTGATTTTAGGTCTGGGGACTCCCTGCTTCCTGAGTTACAGACCCCGTTATGGGGTGCCAGAATCCCCTTGCAATGTTTAAAACTCTCGCGTCACGTGACCGGGACATTTAAATGCATAGGAGAAACTGGCACCCCATACCGGGCATGTAACTCGGGAAGCAGGGGGTCCCTGGATCTGAAATCATTACTGTTCAGCTCAGGAGACCCCCTGCTCTCGCACACTATTATTAAAATTTAAATAAAAAGAGTGTGATTGCCTGTGAGGGCTGTGCAGGGTGAGGCGGCTCTCTCTGTGCAGCTCAGATTGCGAGAAGATCGCAGGGAGAGAACTTTGAAAGAAGCCGAGATGTCATTACTGCTGCCCCGAGCGGTATGGGCATTTTCCAACCTCTTGGTTTGACACTTGTGGTAATGCTTTCTAATTCTTTCTGAAAACCGGGATAACACAAATGTCAAACCGTGAGGTAGGAACATGCTACATCGTTCGAGATGGCAGCCATTTTATCAAAGCTATTGGAATAAGCCCCTCTGAATTGTTGAAATGGGAAAGATAAGAGTACATAGCTCTCAAAATATTGGTTGCCCAAATATTTTAGCATCCAAAGGCTAATCCCACATCTGGCAAGTCTCGTCTGACATTACTGTGCTATACGTCATCATCTCATGAAGGTCTCTGCACTTGGGAGAACAATATTTATATTGAGGTTCGACATTTCCTGAGTCTACCTACAAATGGGATGTACGCATGTATATTTTTATTTCGATGGTTCCAGCAATGTACTCAGTCATTTACAAAACATACATTAAGAGTACAATACAATAAATGAATTTAAACAGGAAAAAATACAAAAACAAAAAATAGCATCTCTGACCTGGGGAGCTTACAATCTAAGTAATATATTAGTAGATTTACAGAGAAACTAGGGAAAGGAGTAAGTGGAGTGGGTGGCCTGGCCCAAAGTATTGTAAGTGCCTCTTTGGGTGTGGTAATGGAAAATATTTGTCCAAGGAATAATGAAGTGTGATAGAAACATTTATGTCATGTGTTTGTGGTTGCTCAACTCCAAGCCCCAACAGGTCAGGTTTTCAGGATATCCCAGCTTCAGCACAGGTGGCTCAATCAGTCCTTGCTTCAGCCCGGGAGGCTCCAGGGCCACAAACAGATTTCCCGTAGCCCAGGACTAGTTTTGACTGCCCGTGCTCCCCTCTCCCCAGTGTCAGCAGTCTTGCGAACCCCTCCTCATTTCACACCACCTCGCGAGAGCCCTCCTATTTCCCCCTCCACATGTATTTCTCTCCCCCCATCTCACTTTTACCCCGCTCTCTTCTTCACTCACTCTCTCCTCCCCCTCGCCCCTATCTCTCTTCCTAACTACCACTCTTACACCCCCTCTCTCCTTTCACTCATCCCCCTCCCACCTTCTCCCTCAATGCCCCTTCCTCACACTCATTCCCTCCTCCCCTCTGGCAACACACACGCACAATCCCCCTCACAATAATTACCCTGCATAAAATACATACAACCCCCACCACAACTACATACAACCCCCCCAAATACATACAACAAAAAACTACACCCACCACCCCCCAAATACATGCAACCCCACCCCCCAAAATACATACAACCCACTCCCCCCTCCCAAACACATACAATACCCCTCACCCCCCAAATACATACAATATATACTTCCCTTGGGGGTGGCCCCGGTCTCTGGTGCCCAGGCTCTCTCCCAGCTACTGTGGGCCTCCTGCCAGGCCTCCCTCTCTCCCATGCTATGCGTGCCTCCCTCTCTCTGACGACAGTGTGCTCCGGATCTCTCTTTAATGCATGCTGGAAGCTGAGCCCAGCTTCCGGCACACAACAGTGTCAGAGGCCCGACATGGGAGAGTTAGCGATGTTTGCAGCAGGGGAAAACTGGGGCCTGATTGCAACCAGAGGACTGGAAGCTGGACAAAGAAGTTGGGCCTGACCTCTGGCCAGGCCCAACTTCCAGCACAGGTCAGCTAGGACCCCCACAGTCACCTGGCCTGGGACACTTTTCCTGGCTTTCCCTCCCTGTCGGCGGCCCTGGGTGGGTGGCTCAATCACTCCCTGCTTCAGCACAGGTCTTTGACGGAGATTCTGAACCACCTGTGCTAAAGTTTGGATATCCTGAAATGTGACCTGTTGGGAGGGGCTTGAGGACTGGAGTTGAGCATCCCTGGTCCACTATCCACTTCATTATATAGCCCTGCCAAGTCTCTGGCTGTTTGTGTGAGACTCACATTATGACTGTGCTTCAATCTCACTCAGCATGAGATCAATCTAACAGTGCTGGATACCCAGAAACAATCCTTATCCTGGCCCCTGATGTCATTGCCTGCCACCTGATGTCATTGTTTGGCCCCCTGATGTCATTGCCTGCCACCTGATGCCATTGCTTGGCCCCCATGATGTCATTGCTTGGCCCCATGATGTCATTGCTTGGCCCCCATGATGTTTGTCTGCCCCTGATTCTTTGCCTGCCCCCTGAAGTCTTTGGTCCCTCCCTAGCACACAATCCCCTCCTCAGGCGTAGATCTACTGCCCCAGAGGTGCAGATGGGTCTCGCATAGATCTCTCACCTCTGAGAAGCCCAGTCTGATACTAGAGTAGGGGACACGTGACAGCTGCCCATTATTTGAAACCACTAACAAACCTGGGAATGATGAGACTAAATCCACTAACACTCTAACTGTCCATCTGTAAGTTTGCTGGTTCTGTACTTTCATAATCTACTTTGATATACGAAAGCTTCTCACAAAGGAAATTTGCGGCTAAAGCATCACACCCAGAAATATATCTGCATTTTATACACTATACAGTGTGACGTGGAGACTGGAACATAATCTTAAATATTTTCTGCCTTTACGTTTTAAAAAAAAATACAATTTGCGCAACATTCCCTGAGTGTGCCAGTAATGTGCCGGTAACGTGCCTCGGGTGCCATTAACCCTTTTGATGCTAAAAAGCTAGCAGCACCAGAGTGGATAGACATCAGGTGGTTGAGACATGTCTCTTGGTGATGCAAAGAGAAGATGGTCCTCCTCTTCCATTCAAATAGTGTCATTGCTCCAGGAAAGTGTTAAATATTATCTCTCCCCCCACCCCGCCCCCACCCCACGTATTCTTCCTCCCCCTTTGTGATATTAAAAGAATGTCAAAGTGGCACTAAAACGGTTATGGTACATGAACTGCTCTCCACTGAGAGACCTTGTTCTCTCGTCCCAAACACTGATCTCACACTCTAGAAGAACTTTGGCCACTCCTGTATTTTTGCTACTGTTGCAAATTGGATTTTCAGAGTGACCAAGATTAAGGGGCAGCTTGAGGGTTGTGTGAAGGGATCATGCCATACTGTATGTGATGTCATGAGTGATGTAATTTGTGAATTGTATCCAAACATACACAAACATCTGCTCCTTGCTCATGGGAGCCATCATTCAAAATGTGACCACGATATTTTCAGAGGTATCCAAATGCCTAGTGAACAGACACACAATTTACCAAAATTTACTAGATGCAAGCTCTTGTATCCAAATGCACATTCAATTCTATTGGCTGAGTCCATACAGCCTTCGCCCGCGGGGAGGCGTGCGCATCCGTGATGTCACCCGCGTGAAGCAGGTGCGTTTTTCGGACATGCTAGATACGCCATCGGGGGGCATTTCTAGGGGCATGTCAGTGACGTCACGAAGCTGGTTTTCCCTCATTGGGCAACCCTCTCAAGTGACCAGCCCGTCGCGCCGAAAAATCAGTTTCAACTGTTGCTGTCGCCCGCGCAGACTATGGGCGTGATCATTGCTTTAGGGCAAATGTGATCGCGCCGCGCAGTCTGCGGCAGCGTGGACTCAGCCTCAAGATTAGAGATGTGCAAAATATTCACTGAAATTTGAGAACCAGGGAAAATTCACTGAACAATTTTTTGGGGGGTGAAAACGGTGTAGTGCACAAGGTATAAAAAGTCAATGGTCAAGATTACCCGGGATTTTATATACACTGCCATTTTCATGAAAATCTGGCGGAAAAGTGGCACAATTCTGGTAAATATGGCAACGTGTCTGTAATCTGGGGGAAATTGTTGCATCTACAGCTGTAAGTGTGTTATTCCGAGTTCGAGCAATGTGACTGCAATGAGCAAAAAGGCCAAATTTAAGAGACATGCAACAAAACATTATCAGAGCACATTTGAAGACGTGCACATCTCTGCTTAGGATCTAACACATGCAGAGTACTGTATATCTACAAGACCAGCTTCCTCTTCTGTGGAGTACAGTAGAAGTGAATACATGAATAAGGATAAAACAACAAGTAAAAATCTAATCTATAGTGATGGGAAGCCCACTAAAACAGAATAAATGTTTCTCAATCGGCAACAAATTCACACTTCCTGACAGGCTCAATGGAGCTTTTAGCATAAAATAGCAACAGAAATGCTCATGGAAATTAATTTTAGGCACTTTAAACAGGCATTTACCATCCCAATGGACCAATAGTGAAGGTTCTTTAGAATGTTTCTGTTAACAGATACTTGTCTACAAAAGTAAAGCATGATGTCATTTTTACAACTGAACAGGTGTTAGGGCTGAATGTTTAAATCTCCTTCACTGCCAAGAAGTCCAGCAATTCTTTGTTTGAAAGCACCAATCCCGGCGGCTCATTTTATAATTAAACAAAACAATTCTTGCTTGAAGCAGGGAGTGCGCCGGAGTTAATCGGCAATCCATCCCTCCACCCCAAACCCCCCCCCCCCCCCGATGTCCGGCTTAGCAGATATTGCTAATGCGTGTTTTCACACACCAAAAACTACAAACATGGGCGCCGGGGTCGCCAATGGAAAATCACAACGTTATCTCCTGGTGACGTTGCAGCTTTTTCTATTGGCCACCACCGGAAGGAGCCACTACCGCAACGGCAATATTGTTTCCATAATAAACCTGATGAACAATGGGTCCCAGTACTAGGGGGTCTCCAAGCTCTGAGGGACCCACATAGTTCACGTAATTTGGGGTGCATTATTGCTTTTAGGCTTTGTTCACAACACTGCTGGTAAAAAAGCTAAAGGGTGGTGTGACAGGGTAAATAAAAGCCACCATTTATATGCCTGGAAAACCTATGTCTAGTCTGCAGTGCGGCACTGACTAGGTTAACTTCAGCTGGGAACCTCAGGACAATTAGTTGGATCCCAGCTGCCTAATCAAGGTGTGTTAAAACCCAGGCTGTAGACACATGGAGCCTGGCTGTTGAGAAGAGAGGAGGAAGCTGCTAAAGAGATTCCTGTAACAAGGTCTGAGTAGCAAGGTAGTTGAATTGTGTACTGTCTGTCCTCTGCATAGGAAAAGGATAACTGCCTGATTTATAGACTGTCTGCTAAAGAGAAACTGTTTTGTTTGGTTTGCGGAAGAAAAAGCTATTTTTGTTTGTTGCTGATGAAAAGCTATTTTTGTTTTGTGTGCTATATATCTTTTAAGGCTAAATAAATAAGCCTTGTCAAGAAACCCACATGTGTAGTTGCATGTACCCTGCAACAGGTGGGATTTCAACGGCAAGAATTTTGCCCAATTTACAACCAAGTAATAGGGCTGAATCGAGAATAGAATTGTCGGGGTAACTGCAGGGGTTGAGGCAGGCGGAAGATGAGAAAGGTCACAGTCACAGGTAATGGTCGAGGCAGGTGTAAGAGGTGCAAGGTCGGGATCACAGGCTGGAAACAAGGCAGGATGAAGATCAACAGGAACACAGGAATAAAACAATAAAGACCGGCGCCAATTAGTCCAAGGCTGGAAATAAATGTCCAACAATGAAAGAGGAACACAGGAGCCAGACAGGAACAGACAGAAACTATACTCTGGCAACATACTGGAGGAAGTCCTGCCTCTTTATAGGCAGGACGCCAGTGCCCAAGAAGGCCCCTGCAGCCTCATTGTGGGCCTTCTTGATAAATTGAGTATGCAGAGTTGTGAAAGACGATCCGCAAACGTATAATTGAAAAAGTAAGAAATTGTAATTGTGATATGGTAAAGAAGACTAATTAAGGTCATTAAAGCTTAAAGAAGATGACATGATTGGGAAGAAGCAAATCATTGCACTCAAACAAGACAATGGATCAACAATAAATGACTGTGCACTTCTCATAAAGGGAGTTGAGGACTTCTACATGAAATTGTAAGAGAAGACCAGTGACACAGGACATAATCCAGCAGAGGTAGAGCCAGAAGAAATCACCAATAATGTACGATGTGTACTTCCCGAAGAAGTGGTAAAGGCAATTAAAATCCATGAAGAATGGGAAGATTTCAGGTGAAGATGAAATAACAGTACAATTGAAATCTTGAAAGAAGTAGAGAAAATCCTTGCAAAACTCTACTTGGTGCTCGAAGAACAGGAAAATTCCAGAACAATGGAAAAATGCCAGTTATCCTCATGCACAAGAAACAGACAAAGAGAGACCTCAAGATCTACAGACCAATCACTTACAAAGATTTTACAAAGACACTCGCTAATTGGCTGCAAGAGACCCCGGACTTCGTCGAGCCTAGAGAAGCAGCGGAATTTCGTAGGGGATATAACACAATGGACAACATCACAGTCATACACAAAGTGATTTCCAGAAGTAAGTCATACAATCTACCTCTCATTTTAGGATTTGTAGTTTATGGAAAAGCATTTGATTCTGTCTACACCTCAGTGGTTTTAAATGTATGTATGTCTTTATTTATATTGCGTCATTAATGTACATAGCACTTCACAGCAGTAATACACGTCACAATCATTTAAATAGCAAATAATATAAATAACACATTGTAACAGGGTTTTATCACTGTTTGAGAGAAACTTCCTCTAAATTCAGCAGTGTGCTGGTTAATTGCACACAGGCAATCAACCAGGCTCCACCTGGCTTATTAAGACTTTTAGAAAAGCCTGATCTGAGAAACAGGAGAGAGATTCATTAGCTCACATTTGGGATGACAGATGGAGAGCAGAGAAGCCTGCACACACACTGTCTTGAGCACAAAGGCTGTGCTGAGATCAAGACATCCAGACACCCAGAGATCTATACTTCCTGGACACAGAGGAACCAGGAACCTGCCAGAGACTGACATGGAGGGCCAGCTGCTTAATGTACCTCCTGAGACTTTGAGGTGATAGGCTGGTAATGGGAATATCCCTCCAGTCCTGCAGATAGGGTCTGGGGAAGTAAGTTAGCCCTTCCAAAGGGATAGGAGTTTGTTATTTTGTTGTTTTTCCTTGTTAAAGGAACAGGCGCAATAAAGCCAAGATATCATTTCACCCAAATCGGTCTCTATTACATGTACCTCTGCACACATCTCTTACATATGGTGTCAGATGTTGGGATGAGGTGGCCCTTGAAGTTCAAAGGGGTCCCGGAGACTGCCTGTGATTTATTTTTTTATTTTTTTGCTTTTGCCTACATTCAGTACTGTTCCTGCAAACAGCCTGGGCAACAAAACAAAGAATCACGTGCAGATGTGACCAGATTTAAAGGGCTACACATCCAGGTAGGAAAACTACCCTGCACTGGAGAAAGCTACAATGCCACAGTTGGACTGGGAGGACTTCGACAGACAGTGACCCAAACAAGGTACTGATGCTGGGACCAGAGTCTACCCCACCACTTGTGTGAATAAAAAAAAACATGGGATTTTAAAATGCCCGCCAAGCTGAAGTCAAATACAGATTCTGCAAGAATGAGGAACAAAATGTATAATGAGCCCAGAAACACAGAGCTGTGTCCCTTCAGGCCTTATTCGGATGGTGAGGATGATCCCTACATGGCCCCAGAAAAAGGGCAGCAGCAGCAAGAGGAATATTTTTTTCAATGTGCCAAGGAACTGCAGCAGCAAGCAATGCGCTGTGGTAACAAAGAAAATGCAGAAGTTTTTCTTAGCAAGTGCACATCCAGTAGGACGGATGAGAAAGAATGTGTGCACAGAACTACTGATGTCTCAGAATCTGCAAAAGTAAAGAAGATTTAAAAAAAAGTATGTAGAGAGGCCTGTGAGAGCTATGAACTCTGCAAGTAAAGTCTGCCCATCTGTAGGACTACCAGCTGGAGTTCTAGTGAATACAGAGAAAACAGCTGCAATAGCGCCTCCTGAGATCAGGAAGAAAAATACACCAGATAGTACCAAAATGGAGGACAAGATGTGGTGTTCCTGTAATGAACCCTACCCCATGGAAGAGTGTCCCTTCCGGTCCTATGAGGATATAGATAAGGATGAAGATATCTCTTATGGGGAACTCCAATCGAGTCACACCCACAAAACACACCAAGAATGGTGGAGGTGCCTAAACTCAGTACGCACCGAACAAACAGGTCTCTATGACCCCGAATATTCCTGCCAGCTAATGCAACTGCAAGAAAAGCCTGGCGGATATAGTGAAGCTGCCGAAGTTTCAAATAAAGACGGAGACCCAGTATCCTTGATGGGACGAAGTCGTCCAAAACAAAAAGGCGGAAAAAGAAAAGCGGTGCTTCACTTACCGTGGAAGGAACAGACACCTCGGCAGATCCCGCTTAGAAAAGGGGGGGCAAGATGCCCTGCAGCCTAGGGAAAATGGAGGATTCATCACGTGGATGACAGAATATCCAGAGGGCTCAAGGCAGAAGTTGGGTAACCCAAAGAAGTGTCTGTCCGGTGCCAACGGTGAGGACCCTCAACCGACCATACCAGGGAAGCGGAGCGGGAACCAGTGAGTGACGATCCCTTGACCAGCCCTGAAGATGCACTGCAATCTGCCAGGCATAACTGTGATCTGCTCTGTAATCCATTGAAACAGGAGATGGAAGCTAATGCCAGCTTACAGAGTGATCTGTTCTCAATCGCCTTTGACTGTGGGACAGTGATGAAAACGGAGCGTCGCTTACATAGTGACATAGAGAACCGGATGACTGAGCTGAAGACAGCAAACGCTACTATTACTGCTATGACTGGAAAGCAGAGTCAATCTGATAGAATGATTGCTAATCTGAAACAGAAGTATGAGGAGGCACTGAAAGAGATTAGTCTCTCTCAGCAAGAGGTTCGCAAATGCCATAGAGAGGTGGAAGTCTCTCAGAATAAGGTTCACACTCTCCGCATAGAACTGAATGCCTCACACCAAGAGATCAGCAGTTGCCACACAGAACTGGAAGTCTCTAAAAAGGAACTTCACAGTCTTGCTGAGGAGCTGTCCGTCTCTCAAAAAACTGTCTACACAATTAGCGCCGAGCAGGTAGTTGACAGCCCCTCGCGTAGTAGCCCCCTAGAACAAAGGGGAAGACAAGGTAAACCTGAGGTGGAAGAGAGATGGGCTAACCAAAAAGCCAAGAAGCAAGCAAGAGGAAATACACCAGAAGAAGGGTAAAAGGGGACGATGGACAGCACTCTGATAATGTTAAATGAATGCAATTGCAGGGTGCATGGAAACAAAGGGGACCCTTATTCCCCTGTATAGTACTAACAAATCTACATAAGTACCAGCACTCACTGTCTAATAGCTAAATGATGAAAACAGTTGTAATGCAGAATAACCATTTAATAATAAAACGAACCAGAAATAAATCAAATGTGTTTGCAGAAACCAGTATCACAAATGGGCATGTCACAAAGTGAGGGGTGGGGGGGGGGAAAGGAAAAGGGGAAAAAACATGAAACACAAACATGGACCAGGGGGAATGGGCCAGATGAAGAGGTAGTCCCTCGAAACGTCGCCCCCCTAGCACACTTGCCGTTCTCCGTTTTTTGTGTATATTCCTTGTGTTTCATGTTTTTTCCCCTTTTCCTTCCCCCCCCCACCCCTCACTTTGTGACATGCCCATTTGTGATACTGGTTTCTGCAAACACATTTGATTTATTTCTGGTTCGTTTTATTATTAAATGTTTATTCCGCATTACAACTGTTTTCATCATTTAGCTATTAGACAGTGAGTGCTGGTACTTACACCAGAAGAAGGGCCCGGAGTCGACCGACCCCCCCCATCTCCCCCCTCCGCCCCTCCCCCCCCCCCTTTTTCCTTGTCCCTTGTCCGGTTTGTCTTGTATGTGATGTCCTAGTTTTGTACCGTTGTAGCGAAAGGAGGACATATGTATGTTTGAAAACACTATTGGGGGGAAGTAACGCAATGGGAAGTGATACAATGTATGAGCTTGTAACCCCAATAAAGAAAATTTGAAGTTGAAAAAAAAAAAAATGTCGACAGTCTTAGTATGGATCTTAAATTCTCTCAGAAGGATCTTCACACCCTCAACCTAGATATAGAAGTCGCACGCCAGGAGATCGGAAGTCTCAACTCAGAAGTGCGTAAATGAAAGGAGGACTACAAGGAGGCCCTGAAAATTAGAGAGACCGTAAAAAGAGAAAATGCAAGGCTGAAAGAAGAAAATTCTGATTTGACTGACCACGTCAATGAAAAGAATGAAAAGCTGCATGAGCTACAAAAAAATAAAGAAACTATTGGAAGATGAAAAATTAGAAGCATTGGAGCAACACACATAAGCAGAGCACCTATTGCAAGGCCTGCGTACGCACTTACAGATTCCCAAAGAGAAGCAGCGATCTCTGCAGGAAGAAAATCTGCAGGCTGCTAAAGAAGTACAAGTACTGCAGAAACGTCTGATTACCCAGTGTCCCCCCGTAGAGCAGCATGAGAAACGTAAGGCTAAACTGAGCATCACCAGAGCATCGCTAGAGGCCAAGCTTAAAGGCCAGGTGACCCGGTACAAGAAGGAGCACAAGAAGGTCCAGAAACTGACACAAGCAGCTGTGACCCGAGCGAAGAAATCCGCAGATCTCCAAAATATAATGAAGAATGCGTTGATGCACACTCCGAGCAAGCTCAAGAAACAGGATTCTCTCGCTGATGAGCTAAACTTCTTAAAAAGGGAGGAAAACAGCAGAGTAATTCAGAAGTACTACAAAGCTCTTGTCCAAACGAGGTTGGAAAGAGGAAGGTATCTGTGCAAACGCTCTGCAGCGCTCACCATACAGGCTGCCTAAAGAGGAATGAAAACTCGTTGGCTAAATAGCCAGTATAATGCAGCCTGTCTTCTCCAATCCATATGGAGAATGCAACATCAAAGAAAGAATTATGAACATTTGAAGCAATGTGTAATGTTACTCCAGTCAAATGTTAGGAAGTGTCTGTGGCAAAGATACTACAAAAAAATTAAGGAAGCTGCTGGTGTGATTCAATGCAGATATAGGTTCTACATCACAACCAAGCAAGCTGTGCATTGCTATAAGCGCACCCACAATGCCATCTCAGTACTACGATCGGCTTTCCACACAAGTCAGGAAAGAAGAACCAAATTACGACTGAGAAGCACAATACCAATACAGTCATGCTACTGTGGACCCAGGGCCAAAGCCATATTCCTCACAGTGAAGATAGCTGCTAGAAAGATACAGTCTTTGGCTAGATGGATTAGAACTGTTTCGGTGTTCACACCTCTACCGGTACAACACTGGGTAATTACCAAACTGAGATGCCACGGGAATCAATCGGTATGGATAAAAACTCCACCCAGCTTGAATCACCCGTGAATATGGGTACAGAATCCGATGCAGTTGATCACCCTAAACTTAAGGAAGAAAGGATTGCCTGACGCAGGGGAAAATACGTGACCAAGCGGTCAGAAGAAAGACTGTGAAAAGTCTTCCTCAAGCGACTGAAGAGTACTGAGCTCAAACACCTTCTTGAGGAGACATTACTGACCTGGAGAAAGGGCTCTACTCTCAGCGGGATTGAGGGCTCTTTTTCTCCATCCACTCTCATTCATGCCGCAGTGATATATCTAGTGAGAGTGGAAGGATGGGCTTTGGCCGTGGTAAGACCGAGTTTCCCACAAACAGGGGAGCTATGTAACAGGAATGAAGAGAGAAGATCCGGTGCAACAGCAAACAGCCAATCTGACATCAGTTCCGAGATTTGAACAAAAGTAGCTTTATTGATGTAGACACACACTTGTAAAACAGCAGGCTGCAGCACAGCCTACTCCTCTACGCATTTCACGCTATGCTAGCGCTTCGTCTCCCAGACGAACAGCTGAGAATAGATTAACAAAAACCCAGCAACCTCTTTTTGAAAACCCCTGAGACCCCACAAAATATATATATATGTATATAAGTGTCAAAAAGGAGTGCTATTGAGCGTGGCATATGTATACAACAGACGACAGAGAAGCCCAATGCTACATCCAACATGACAAAAATACACACAGTAAAATACTCATATATTCTCTTGAAAAAGGATCATTTAGTTTAACCCTTTGGCCACACAGGCAATCAACCAGACTCTACCTTGCTGATTAGGACTTTTAGCAAAGCCTGATGTGAGAAACAGGAGAGATATTCCTTAGCTCACATTTGGGCTAACAGAAGGAGAGCAGAGAAGCCTGCACACAGACACTGTCGAGCATTAAGGTGGTGCTCAGATCAAGACATCCAGACACCCAGAAAGGTGGATAGAGATGCATTAAGAAGAATAAATATTGAAGATGTGTACACTGATATTATTAGAAATATTTACGAGAATGCCACATCAACTATTGGATTACATGAAGATACAAACAATATTAAGGGAGTGCAACAGGGAGACACTATGTCACCAAAGCTTTTCACAGCAACAGATGAAGAATTGTTCAAGACATTGAACTCGGAGAAAAAAGGAATCAAACTCAACGTTGAATACTTGAGTCATCTAGGATTTGCAGGTGACATTATTATTTTTTTCCACAAGTCCATAAGTCCTTCAGCAACAAATCACAGAACTTAGTGAAGCAAGTAAGAAAGTGCGTCTCCATGTGAATCTCAGCAAAACAAAAGTAATGTTGAACAAATGTGTCAAATAAGCAAAGATCAAAATTAATGGAATAGAAGAAGTTGAAGACAGTGTACCTTGGCTGGCAAGTACCAATGAATGGGAATCTCTTTGGAATGAAATCAGTAGGAGAATGAAGATAGGATAAGCGCATTTGGAAGAAATAAATAATTTTTAATAAGCACCTTCCACTGTACCTCATGAAGAAAGTTTGCGACCAGTATATTCTGTGTGTTTACATATGAATCTAAAATGTGGATCCTAAGTGTGAAGATTATTATCAGAAGCTTCAGACAACTCAAAGAACTATGGAGAGACGTATGCTGGGTATTACCTGAAGAGACAGGAAAAAGAATGAATGGGTTCAAAACTAAACTGGTTGACAAACAGTGTATGCTATATATTATTTTAACAATGAGGGTGGGGTGGGATTGAGTGATGTGCAAAATTAGAAGAGAAATTAACCAAAATTGCAATGTACAATTACTTTTAATACTTGGCAAAATTGCTCCCTCTGTGCCCAGTAATTAATTTGGCATGGTTGGCACACTGCAGTAAACGTGTCTCTAATCTCACCCTTCTCCTATATGGTGAGTCTTGCTATTGTCCTGTTCTCTTGTTTTGTTTTTTTTGTTATAATGACTGCTGCTTAAGTGCCCTCTATCCCTGAAACTATCTTTATTTTTTATTAGTGTTTGCTTAGCTTTGTCATTTCAGATCCATTACAAACTCATTATAAGAATACATTTAAGTAGACTGGAAAACATCTGTCCCCAATGCATTTTCATGTACTCCTATTGTCTTTGTTTAATGCCAATATAAACTGAGAAAGTCATTTATTCAGGGTAGGAACTCCTTTAAATGTGAGCTTCCAGTAGGTAGCATTAAAATATAGATGTAACAATATAGAAGATCATTTGAAGGTAAACTACAGTCAAGTAGAAGTCAAGTTGAAGTCCATAATGAAGGGGTTAAAATAACTTTTCAGAAGGTGATATGGTATTTAATTAAACTTTGCAGAGAGAGCTCTGCTGAATGATTATTCTACTTTATTCTAATAGAAGCACTGATGTATTATCCAGCCTAGGGAAGAATGTGGATAGAGAAGTCAGCTGGTTGGAGCACTGCCTACCCTGACAAAATAAACTCCAGCTACATTTCAAGCTTCTGATGAAAAATTCTAAACTTCACTGAAGAAATATTTGAAACTCCTATTTGAAACTCGCATGCTGAATGATAAATGCTGCGGGTAGCTTCTTCTTCCTATGCTAGCTGAATATGACGTTTAATCATACATGCAATCATTGGTAAAACCGTCATTTGTGCCAATTGTCATTTTTTGGGGAACGGTTTTATAAAACATTTGTTCTCGCACTTAGTATCACTCCATCAAATAGTACGTCCTTTTAATTTCAATTTCCTAGTGACTCATCTGTATGTATTGCAGAATGTTTCTAAGACCTCTAGCCATAGGAACTGCAGATATACACAAAACAGATCAAAGGATTCTTGTTGAGTTTACAATAGTGGATCATCACAATAGATTAATATTTGCTCACTTGTTCATAGTCACTGTTTGGGTTGCCAGGTGCCCAGTATTGAACCAGACTGTCCTGTATTTGGACACAGAGGTAATACTGAACATGTATGTGTATTCCAGTATTACCTCTCTGGACATGTATGTGTAACCCCTCTTTATTTGGCTGTACCTCAGTATAATAGGTGGGGGCTTGAGTTCATACAATATAATAACCCACACACATTTGTGAGGCCAGTAAGAAGGGGGAACAGGATATGTATAAGAGTTGATAGCTAAATGGAACAGGTATACACACAAATGTACAACATTCATGTGACCCTTATAATTAGGACCACCACATAACACACATAGTATACTTGTTAACCTTTAACTGACAACTAGTGCTGCACCTATAAGTATATGGTATAGTCACTTTAGCTGAGTTAACTATTCTGCTGATCAGGCAGGATTTAGTCACAGTTATACCTCTTTGGAGCTCTTTAGTTCAAAATTACCAGTTGCAGGCCTGTGCTTCTTAAAGATAGTATAAAAGAGTAATCTTTCCTTATGTGCAGGGGAAGTTCACTCCCTGAGCTCGCTGGCAGTCTCCTGATCTTTCCCTCATGGGCTGGTTGTATCCTGATCTGTTGCTCTGGGCAGGCAGTACTCACTGTGGTGTGTGACTGTGCTTTACTCCCTGTGCAGCAGCTCACCACTCTCTCCACACCCCAGGTCTCTCATGCACTTGCAGATCGCATCTGCAAGCAGCCTAAGGCCTCGGGCATGGTCAGTGCTGAGGCGCGCTGCTGCTCGGCAGTGAGCCCCTGCAGCCGCAATGAAAGCAGCTTTAGCAGGGGCTCGCGCACGCTTCCGCAAGCGTGCGGAAGCTGGGTCTTAAGAAAATTTTCGTTTCTGCGCTCGCCGGAGCGCAGGGCCGGTAACGTGATCGGTTCGCCCTATGAGGGCGAACCAGCTCCGTGACGTCACAGTCCCCCCCCCCCCCGGACGGCGCGCGGTCTAAGGCCAGGGAAAGCACCCGCTTTCCCTCAGCCTCAGCGCGCCTCCGCCCGGCTGGATTCACCCTGGACGCAGCCTTACGCTCCAAACTCCATGCAGCTCTGCTCTCAAAATGTCTGGCCCCCCAAACTCAATGTTTCACTCTCTCTCATAGTCCCTCCTCCTTCACCAGCTCTCTCACTGGCTGATCACAGTCACATGTCCTATAGAGAGCATAACAGTTGAAGAGGCAATGTCCTGTGCTGATTGCAGTCACAGGGGGGTTTCATATGTGTATACTGGTATTACCTCTCTGGACATGTATGTGTCCGGTATTACCTCTCTGAACATGTATGTGTATACCGGTATTACCTCTCTGAACATGTATGTATATACCGGTATTACCTCTCTGGATATGTATGTGTATACTGGTATTACCTCTCTGGACATGTATGTGTCCGGTATTACCTCTCTGAACATGTATGTGTATACCGGTATTACCTCTCTGGATATGTATGTGTATATCGGTATTACCTCTCTGGACATGTATGTGTATACCAGTATTACCTCTCTGGACATGTATGTGTATACCGGTATTACCTCTCTGGGTGTGTATGTGTATACCGGTATTACCTCTCTGGGTGTGTATGTGTATATCGGTATTACCTCTCTGTATGTGTACGTATATACCGGTATTACCTCTCTGTATGTGTACGTATATACCGGTATTACCTCTCTGGGTGTGTATGTGTATACCGGTATTACCTCTCTGGGTGTGTATGTGTATATCGGTATTACCTCTCTGTATGTGTACGTATATACCGGTATTACCTCTCTGGACATAGTGACCTGACGGCCTGGCCTGGGGGACTGTGGGATTTTCCCAAGCAGGGAGAGAGCAGGGCTGTTGCTAGGGGGCTGGGCAGCTTCCTCCATCCTTATTGGCTGCAGCTAGGTAATGCAGCCAATCAGGAGAAATTGTCAGGAGCCTGGGGGTTGGGCCAAGGAGAGGAGGAAACACATGGAGTGGAGAGAGGTGTGTGTGTATCGATCGTGTTGCACCTTTCACCATTGTGTCCAGTATTTTTGGAGAAACCACCTGGTAACCCTAGTCACTGTATTACATTTGTGTAACCCCAGAGATGACATACCAGTGGTTCATCAAGATCCTCCTATGCAAGGAGCCATATATACGTTCTGGACCTTCATTTAAATGGGCCATTGGGTGTATTCCAATGCCTCATGGTATCTAATGGCATATTTCCACTTACTTCATGTGGCCTAGTATGTATACAAGTTGCATAAGCCTTAAGTAATAATAAGAAAAAACACATCATTGAAGAAAATATCCAAATGAGCACTAAAAGAATAATTTTTGACACATGACATTATTGTGCAACTTAACATTGATGACCAATATTTTACCAAATAAAAATAAATTGTCAAAAATATCATATGCACATTTTCTGTCCCTCTTCTTTATTTTTTCCTTTCCTCATGACCTAATCCTCCGTTATTCCCTAACAATGTGTCCTCTTTCCTTTAACTCAAATTCTGTTTTGCAAAATCATAACGTAGCATGTGACCTGTTTAACAGAAGATACAATGTATTGTTATTATTATGTTATTATATGATTGATGTCCTGCAGTTATATATGGTTATATAAGTTTGTATTACAAGATTTTAAGAAACTATTGTCAAGAGGTTTGACTCAGAATACAAACTACAGAAGTAGTAAAACTTACTGACCCCGGTACCGAGGATGAACAAGAAAAAGTCCCCGGCACCCGGGACAGTGTCTGCCACGATGGAGCTGTGTCGGGTTCATGTTACTGAATGGAAATCCCTGCAGCGCTAATACTAAGATGTTTCGACCACACATAGCAGCGACACTGAGGACATTAAGGCTTGCTACATCTGTAGGTAAATGTATTGATAATGGTCCACTCATTCTTCTAGCATCTTTCCATTGATTACTTTTGAGTGTAGCTCTGTCCTATATCAGTTGAAGTTAAAATGAACAACACAGCCAGTCTTCCTGTAAAGGAAATAGCTACTCTACCAAATATCTATGCTAACTCGCGGATCATGGGGTCAGCTGCAGTGTCCGTTTTATTACAGCTCGACTGTTCCAGGAATATTCTTAACCAGAAGATTAAATACTAAGGGAAGACTGGAGGAGTAAAGGAAAAATGGCAAAGTGATTAAAGAAATGCAGATGTAGCTGGCGTTACTTCTCCTGTTTAGAGATGGGTGACTTTTTTGGCCGGATTTGGATCGGTTCCTTTGGTCCGTGGATCAAATCTCAAAAAGTATGATTTGCCTTTTCCAGAATCCATGAATTAGATTGGTAAAATCCACCAGCAGATTGTATCCAATTGCGTTTTTTGATTAATCCGCATGGATTGAAACCGTCACAATCCGTCGACGAATTTCACACCACGGAACGGATTGTGAATGGAAAGCTCGGGAAATTCCGCGAAATGTCCATCTCTACTCCTGTTGACGCAACGTTTCGGCTGTTGAGACATTTCCAGATGTGAGGCGTCAGATTTGACACAGCTCCATCGAAACAAATGGTAACGTGTGTTATCGAAATTACATGACCACAGAATTTAGCGCGGCATCTGTGTAATTTTGCCATGCCGGCGGGTGTTATAATGTTGGATGTACATCTGTAATCTCACGAGGAGTTTTGAGAGAAATAAGATCAAGCCATTTAGTACCCTCTCCAAAATCATATAAAAAGGTAATTATAACAAAAAGAAACTTCTTAAAGCTGACAAAAGAGGTGGCAACCATCAGGACGTACATGAAGTGTAAAGAGATGAGATATATCTTGATGTGTATGGAATGGGTGAGCAGTTAGCGGTGTAGTTGGACTGAGAATGATAAACAGACATGATAACACAGCTTTGTACAGGTTGTAATATCTTTAAATGCCAAAATTAAAATAATGCATAGATGTTTTTAGACATGAGTTTTTTTAGACTACAAAGGGTCTCTTTTTTCAGATCAGACAGTCTATCTCATAGATAGAACAAAGAGCATTACCACCGCAATGTTCGACTGCATCAAAACTTACATATAATGACTGAGAATAAGACCGTGTGAAGCAAGGGGTGCGGTGTTGTGAACTACTAACCCCAAAGTTCATAACGATGAATTTACCTCTGCTGAGTCTTGTTGCATCGATAACATTACCTTGTATTATGAAGAATATCAGAGGCAAAGATGCAACAATAATTTTTTTAAATAAGCAAAGATGGGTGGGTAGCAGTGTTTGTCCATTCTTCCCGGTAGTAACAAAGGAGGGAGAGGAAGTAGGGTGTCCATGCTTCCGGATCGGACTCGGCGATAATCCTCTGGTGCTGGGGTCAGTGACTGTTACGCCACCGGCCCCAGTCCTATGGACATACGTCTTGCTACATCTGTATGCTTATGTTTTTCTTTATCCCTTTTAGGAAATGTTGATAGGCTCATGTACAGACACTGTAGAGAAGCTGATGATGCCAATCATTAACTCATTAACCAAGGTTATTCATTGGCAGTGGACAATATGGGGACATTACTGAGTAAAATTAGACTCTTGCTGTTGATAACACATATTGATAAAGTAAGAAGAGATCCCGTCACTGCATTATGTAATTAACAATGCAAAGTATGCCTTGTAAGATTCTTCTTAACAGAGTTTGATAAACAGATCGCTATGGAGGCACATGAAAAGAAGAGGGGTTGATTTGCATCCTATGACTATCACCCAAGGCTCATAACAATCTGTTTTTATTTGTACAATTAATTCATAATCTCGTTCTAATTAAGGCATATTGCACAATCAAAACCTGCTTAGAGACTATAATTACATTAGGATATACAGGCTGTGCGTGAGAGATGTGTACGCTCCCAACCCATTCCCTGTGCACGGCAGCTATACACTACAGAGGTAGTGAAGAGTGGTAAGGGCATACAAAGAAAATAATTGCATCCAGATGTGTAAGAGCCTTGTTGACAGAGGACATGTCAATCAAATGGTTACAAAATGTGCACCTGCCACCCAGAATATGTGGTGAGCACGGCAGAAAACAATGCTAATTACTACGTCTTTAGGCTGTCAACAATATATATGAGTAGGAGATGAGCCTGGATTTAATGGTGTTTAAATTTGGGAAGAATGGCTGACTCAAAACCCCAAATGAATTATGGTTTAATTAGAACAAATATTTTTACAGCTTTAAAGTAAGCCTCAGTTTTGAGAATAAACTTGTATTTTGGTTAATTCAGTTGTTTTAAGCCCTAGAGCTAAACCGTAATCGCTGAACGCTCTGGGTCACTTGGTAGTATTTCCCATCATTCCCTGCTTTGCCATGAAGCTGCACTGTGTCACTAAGTGACAGCATGAAACATATTCTGTTGGCATTTTACCAAACTTTACTCTGGTCTCGTGCTGCAGAAATGTTTGGAAATCTGATTTTTTTACATGTATAAAGGGCCAGTTCCTCCCATATCAAAAGTGAACAAAAGACAACGACCTGTTTTAATAGGCTAATGGTGCTTTAAAGAAAACAGACAAAAAAAAACAGACAGGCATTATTAGTGTTTTTAAATAATTATTTAAACATGTAACACTTCCATGGCAAAGACATGCCTTGGGGGCCTTTTACATCCTTTATCTGATGGGTTTTTTTGATAAGCTTGTTCTTTTGTTTTTTGTCTTTGATTAATGGTATAATAATTACTTTGCAAACAGATAAAATATAAGTAGCTGATCTGCTTATAATCAGCAGAGCCAGAGTTAGCAAAACATATACATCTGTCATATGGTGCAAATAATAAAACACTTACTTTATGAATGATTCAGTCTTTCTAAGGGAAACGGTCACACTGACCTGTTGTGCGAGACCTCCCCTTTAATGGAACTATACTAAAGCTATATTAAACCTTAGTGACCTCAGTAGGCAGAGCCAAAGAGACTTCTCATAAACAGATGAATGTAAATGAAGGCCTCAACCCAGAAGTAATAGTAAACATTCGGAATCGGACATTTGGTTATGGTCGTTTTACCACTGAGGGACCCTTCACCACAGCCGCTCTGCCTCTCTGCCGCTGGACGCCAATAAGGCAAGTGTCATGATTCCCTCCCGCAGTACTCCTCGTATACCTGTAGGGGCTCACAGAGAAGTCTTGTTCAGGCCTAGAACTAGTAAGATCTAGGACAGTCCATGAGGCATGCTGCCATCTTCGTTTGGGTATAAAACACCACCCGGTATGTTAGTTCTTTGCTTGTCAACTTTTTGTTTACAGGTCTGGAGTCAGGTTATTCTTTTCCCCTAGCACTGCGACTTTCCCTGTTCCTTTTATCAGAGTCCCAGTTCTACTGATCTTCAGATACCTTGTTGTTTTTGTCTTGTATTCCCTTTGCACTATTTGCCCTCTGTTTATTATTTGTCCCCTGCTACTATTGCTCTTTGCATGCAGCGCTGCAATTCCTGCAACTAACCTTGGTTTGCCCTGTTATTTCAGTTAGCATTATTTGCCCCCCTGTCCTTGTTTGTTCCCTTAGCTGACATAGCCTTTTGCATGTAGCTCTGCACACTTTGCAGACTCCATTTTGTTTTCCCAGTTTTGTTTTTCCTTTAGTGTAACAATACTGTGTCAGTTTTTACGTATTTCTGTCTCCTGTCTTTTGTGGGTTTCCATGTTACCTCCGAAGGCTCCATACATCCTGATAATAAGTTAATTTAAGGGGTTTTAGCGGTTAGGTTAGGGGGTTAAGGATAGGGGTTTTGGGCAAAGGGTTAGGATTTTAGGGTAGAGAATTAGGATAAGGGTTTAAGTTTTTTAGGGTAGGAGGTAGCACTAATATTAGGGTTTTTTAGGGTAAGGGGTAAGGTTAGGGACTTACTTTAGCGGCGAACGAGTGTCAGAGAGACGTCCATTCAGCAAGGTGAGTGATGGCTAAACGCCGGCGGCGAGTTGGGCGCAGCAAAATGGCCAAAATAAAATGTCCTAGACTGGTGAACATTCTACTCTACCGTCACTCATAGAGGTCACTGTTTAAAAACATCCATCTGTTACCCTGAGGACAGATTTGCATTTTTAATACTTTCATTGTTTCATACACTTAGGAGGACTGCCGCTTATGGTACTTAATTTATTACTTCCATAAATGATGTCAGAAATTATTGCCTAAATGTAGTATATTTATGGACCAGAGTCCAGTAAACCGCTTGTATTGGTTTTGCAGACGACACGCACAAGATGTAAAATATTACGTTTCCAATATTGTGAGTCAAGTGCTTCAATGCGGGCACAAAGCTAATATGGATAAGATCACATGTTGACATATCTGCCCAGTAGATAAATCTTTGGCATTTCTACATTAACCCTCTTCAACGTCAGTGGTGCCTGCTCTCCCTTCCCCAGAAAAGCCATAAAAAATAGTGTGAAATCTGCAGTCATTACAGAATACAGCCATCGCTCATCGCTCTAAAACCGCAGAACGCAGCACAATCTCTACATGCCTATTCATGTTTCCACTGAAGCTGCCAAAAATCCATTATTTTGAAACATCCAGCCGCCCGCCCTCCTTTTGAAAGGAGCCGGTTTGAACTCAGGTATATTGCAAGTATTTGTAGATGAATTCTTTGCTGTCAATACAGTCTGTCCCTGGCAAGGAAACACATACTGAACATCTGCTTGGAATACCATTTTATCATCACACTTTTTTTAATAATACTTTCTGACTTTTTAATGTTTTTTGATACGCTAATTACCTTGCTCACAGTTAGCAGCCGGAGTAACAATAACGGAGGTTTTGGAGGGAACATGACACAAAGATGGGTGACGCCTATACACAATTCCCATTAACCTGTCATGTAATAAAATCATATGTAGAAAGCTGCTTGAACATTAAAGGAAATCCACATAACTACCATGCTATAACATTATATTACTATTATATTATACCACTACTGCATTTTCTTATATTTCATGTGGCATATGGTGCATAATAAGTATACAGAGAAAGCATTCAACTTGTGACTTTAATATGGTGGTGAATTTAAGAGCCATATATGTTTTCACACTACACTGCAGCACTCAACTAGTGCACAGTGTGTAAAATGATGTTTGCATTTGATAATATTCTGTGCATGAAAACTAGTCTGAGTATAAAACAGAAAACAGGAATGGATTTGGAACTTCTATTTGATACATGCCCATTTCATTTAGAATAGAATACATTTTGCATAATTTATTAGTGTATACATCAATACATAGTGAAAGGAAGATCTGTGCCATTCCTTGTCTACCTAAACAGGTATTCTTGAAGTTATAACGTAAAAGCTTTGTTATCTGACATGTGCCAGACATGAGAGATGACGGATACTAAGGCCGTGCTTATAGTGCTGGCGGCGCGACCGATAACGTCACCCGTCGGCGTCAGCGAAAGGTATAATTTGTTTTTTAGCGACTGTCGCTAGTGACGTCACTAAAGGGGGCGGGCCGCGCAATTTGATTGGTTTAGAGACAGTCACGTGTGGCGACTGTCTCTAAAAAATCAAATTTAACCGGCTTCCAAATTTTCAGTCGCACTGTCGCGCTTACTATAAGCGCTTGCGACGGAGTCAATTGATTTGTTTTGGAGCAACGTCGCATCGCAGTCGCAAGGCACTATAAGCGCAGCCTAAGACTCATACCATACTTGTAGTTAGAGATGGACGAATCCACCTGGCTTTATTTAGCCTGTCCCTTTAAACAATGCACAGCAAACAAAAATATACAAAAGAAACAAACACCTAGCCCTTGTAAGGGCTAACTTACTTCCCCAGTCCCTATCTGCAAGACTGGTAGGAAAAGCCCTTAACCAGCCTATCACCCCAAAGTATCAAGCGGCACCTTAAATCAGGTGACCTTCAGGTCAGTGGTGTCCGGGTGTCTTTATCTCAGCACAGCCTTTGTGCTCAAGACAGTATCTCCTCTGTCAGCACAGTTGTGGATGTGCTAAGGAGTCTCTAAGTTTTAATCAGTGCGGAATCGTAAAAATCTGCCACTGGATACAACCTGTGGACGGATTTGTAGAATCCAACCCGCGGATTCAGCAATACGTTGGTGGATTGCTAAGAATCCGCTAACGGATCGCTGAATCCACAGTGTGTATTGGTAATAATAATATGAAAAATCTGCAAAACATGAAATCGCCCTTTTTGACATTGATCCACTGAAATCTGCGGACCAAAGGTACCGGCCGATCCGCTGAGGATCCAAATTCGCCAAAAAAGTCAGCCATCTCTACACGTGGTGCAAATTGTCAAAGAATTACAATACGTTCTAATATATAAAGTATAAAATGGTATGCAGGTACTGTAATACTGTTGTAAACATTCGACTCCATTCGGAAATACTCTGAACGATGTGGAGGTGCCATATAGCCCTGGCATGGGTTCTGTTACTACATTGAAATTTTGTATATGGATATGTTAGAAATTCCGGTTACTAAAGCATGCTGGTTGGTAAAATGCCAGATAACACCGCTTTTACTGTATATTAGATCAGTCCGCACTTGTATCTATATTTATATCCAGTGAGGGTGACCCTCACGCAACATAACGCAACATAAATTAACTTAGCCTGGGTGCACAAAAAAATGCAATAATTGCTCAATTGAAGTGAAAACTGTTTATTTACAGTATCAACGTTTCAGTCCCTATAAGGCAGCGTTCATGCTGCCGAAGACCGCGCAGAGGCATCCGCGTGTGGCGCGATCACATTGGCTTAAGGCATTGATAGCGCCAATAGACCGCGCGGCATGCGCAACATCAGGAGGGAGCACGCGGTGCGCGAGGAATCAGTTGAAACTGATTTCTCGGTGTGACGGGCAGGTCACGTGAGCGGTTCGCCCGATGAGGCCGAACCAGCTCCGTGACGTCATAGACATGACCCGAGACACAGCCTCCAGGGCGTGTCTACCATTGTCTGAAAACGCACCCGCTTCACATGGGTGACGTCACGCACGCGCATGCCTCCGCGCGGTCGAAGGCTGTATGGACGCAGCCTAAGATGTGTGCACATGCAGTAGCGGATTTCCCATTAGGCCATTAGGCGGCAACATTTTGGGGCAGAAAACATTTCCGCCCCCATATGCATTTTCTGCGCCTAATGGGAAGGCACTTACACGTGTCCTGCCGCCTCCTTGGCGCTGCCCTCCATCTCCTTTGGAATCCCAGTGTCAAATGAAACCGTGGACACCACAATGTAACGTCACAAAGTCAAATTACATCATGACGTTGCGTTACCATGGCAACGCGATGCCGTGCGCCATCGCGTTGATGACACCTGCGGCATCATGTGATGCTGGGATTCCAAAGGAGATGGAAGGCGGCACCAAGGAGACAGCCGACACATAGAAGTGCCTAGGGGCGGCGGATTTTCAAATGCGCCACTGTGTACGTGTATTATTATTATTTTTTAATTTTTTTAAAGGAACAATCCAAGCAGCCGATTTTTTTAAAACATAGGTTTCAAGCAGGGGGATTCTGCTTCTAGAGATACTTGCCTCCAAAGGGGGTACCGGTATCTCCTGCAAGTTTAAAGCTCCCGCGTCACATGGGCCAATAGGAAGCCGCACTGGATGATGTCACAGCTTCCTATTGGTCCGCAGGGCGCGGGAGCTTTGAACAGCCACCCTTACATTACCTCTATGGAGGTAAGTATCTCCGGAAGCAGGGGGTCCGTGGAGCTGAATTGAATGGGGTCCAGTTCTGCCGACCCCCTGCTTCAAGCCTACGTAAAAAAGTAAAGCGATTTACACACACAAACTCGCCCGCTTGGAGTGTCACTTTTAGATAAAAAGAATTAAGATATTTGACATGACCCGTTACATACCGAACGGTTATGCTTCATACATACTGGTTTCCCATGGGAATTTTGAGACTAAGACCATAACAATATTAACTGCTGAACATATGTCATTACTTTAACCACTAGGCGATACTCCGTTTATACCGTACATCATTTTTCTAACGACTTGCTGAAAGCAGGCACCAAAGAACTGCAATATAAAACGTCTCCAAAGCTTTTATTGCCAAGGCTGAAATTGCATTTAAAAACTGGTGCCTTAAAATAATAGCATCTTCTGCCCGGGACACATTACTCTTCTGTTTTGTCCCCTTTTGTTCCAGCAGATCTATGACGTTGAATACAAATTCTTCGGCAACGGCGAGAAGACGACAGTATTGATGGAAATTGATCCGGTGAACCGAATTGAGACTTTTCGGACTGAGAACGGCACCGATGAAGTGGTGGAAATCCACGACTTTAAACATGTCAGTACTTCGAGACCTTGTTCAGTTTAGTTTTTTTGTAGAAAAAATGGTAGATTTTTGTCTCTCATAAGTTACTTTCAAAATGAGTGTCATAAATTGCTGCAAAGAGTGGCAAAAGCTTATATAACCCTGCATTTTCCAGAGGTCCTACGTACAGCTAAGGCAAGGGGTGGCCAACTCCAGTTCTCAAGGGCCACCAACAGGACAGATTTTAAGCATATCCCTGCTTCAGCACAGGTTGCTCAATCAAAGGCTCAGTCGTTGACGGGCACCTGTGCTGAAGCAGGGATATCCTTAAAACCTGACCTGTTGGTGGCCCTTGAGGACTGGAGTTGGCCACTCCTGAGCTATGGAGATAAGTGATTTTTAAAATCACCTTATTAAAAAAAGCTGCTAGATGTACAATGTATGAAACGTTGATATAAAACCTTTATTAGATTTAACACACATGGAGGGATTATTAAATTATTGTCAGGCCACACAGCGGTTATATAACCTCATTATGTATGATAATATAATTTAGCGTTATACCTGCACATGGTTATTTCAATCTCACTTTCTATGATACATGGATTGTTACAGAATACTGATTTTGCCCATATAATAATCCACAATCTAATAAATAGTCCTATTATTACAGTTGAATACAAAGTAAATAGCTTGAGATGAATGGGTAGTCCAAATAAACATGATACATTGCCTAGAAACGGGGTTCTCAACTCCAGACCTCAATACCCCCCCCCCCCCCCGCCCAACAGGTCAGCTTTTAAGCATATCCCTGCTTCAGCACAGTTGGCTCAATCAGAGGCTCAGTCGAAGACTGAGTCTCTGATTGAGCCACCTGTGCTGAAGCAGGGACTGATTGAGCCTCATTTGCTGAAGCAAGAACTGATTGAGCCACCTGTACTGAAGCAGGGACATCCTGTAAAGCTGACATGTTGGGGGGTCTTGAGGACTGGAGTTGAGGACCCCGGCATAGAAGACCATCAAAGTTTAAGAAGTCTCTGAAAAGTTTTGCAACTCCCCGATTAGTTCCCTCAAATTTTCTGATTTGTATTTCTCATGGCAAAAAGGAAACAGTTTGCTTTTTATACATATATCTGCAGATTATTCAAGAAACGGCAGTATATCAGGTTACCGAATTGGAGAAAGGTTATAAATGAAATTTATAGCCCACCTCAACAGCATGAATCATCCGCATTTGGGCTTATGAATAGCATGTCAGTTATAATATTGAAATTCAGTGTGATTGAAACGGTTTCAGTTATCGCAGGCCACTTGATTTGTTTTCATAAGATTGCTTTGATTCATTCCACGGGAGCTGCTGTTAACGATATTCCTTATGCTATCCATTTCTCATTCTATTCGACTTTTTGTCCACACCTTCCTGACACTTTTGCCCCGTGCATCTGCAGGTGTTTCGTCAGCCGCTCAGTGAAACACTGGATTGCAGCTCCTAAAAAGAGAGTAGTATAATCTGTTGCTTGTACATGAAGTTAGTGGTGTTGGGCAACCTGAACTAGTTTATAAAATAAGATGCTATTTAGTGTTATTTATTGTGGACCGTTATTGGATTGATTTGATCGGGATGGGTTACACGGCGTTATCTGCCTGTAACTTGGCTTGTTTCATGTGCCTCAAGTGTAATCGTTTTGTCAGGTTTTATACATTACCAGCACGTTTCTTATTCTGACATTTATGTCAGCTAACATCTGCTGGTTTTATTAGGGAGAGAAAATATGTGAAGAGCCGCTACATACATTATTATATGAAAAGTAATGCTTATTATTACTTCACATAATAACTCTCTTACCAGGCATTTTATGTTGAAATGATCATTTTAAGAATTTGATTCACAAATTCCCAAATATGGCATTACTTAATCACTTAGGCCTGGAGTTATTGCAAAGCATTGCGATATCTATCTCCATCCACCTTAATCCATCCATCACTATCCACCTTTAGGACCCATTTTAAAACCCATCTGCTTAACGGAGAATATGTGTAGCTCAGGGGCTGATACTATACACATCATACATCGACCGTGGCACCTTGCAGGCACATCTTCCTACTGTCTCTGTACGTTCTTCCTACTTACCACTTATATTAAGCTAATTAAGTTAAAACAGCAGATCCTAGAACACTCTCTCTCTAGTACGACTCTCGGCCACTCTATGATCAGTGTTCTCCATGTCTTCCGATCTCTCGCGGCTTCTTCTAATTCTGCTATGTTCAGTCCAGTATCTTTCTTGTTGGAATCTAGCCAGCGAGTTCTTGGGCGGCTTCTTCCTCTTTTGCCACCGATCATTCCAAGCTTGATGTCCTTCTCAAGCGACTTGCTTCGCATGACGTGACCAAAGAAGGAGAGCTTTTGCTTTGGTCTTTTGGCCTCCAATGAGATTATCGGTTTGGTCCGTTCCAGGACTGCTTGGTTCGTTATTCTGGCTGTCCACAAAATATGCAGCAGACGTCTCCAGCACCACAATTCAAATGCATCGATTTTTCGCCTATCTGCCTTTCCCAGAGTCCAGGTTTCGCAGCCATACATTGCTATTGGGAAAACGATTGCACTGACCAATCTGCATTTAGTTGCCAGGCTGATGTTGTTACTCTTCCAGATGTTGTTAATACTGATCATTGCATTTCTTCCAAGTGCCGACCGTCTCTTAATCTCATGGGTGCAGTTGCCATTGCGATCAAGCCAAGAAAGATGAAATCTTTTACCACTTCACATTGGTTCTATTAGAAACAATTTATTAACACACATTCCCAACTAGCTCAAACTCCTACACCCACCACATCATGAATATATATTTATGTCAAAAAAGAATGCTACTGAGCGTGTCAAATGTATAAAACATAAGACAGGGGTGCCCAATGCTACATCCAATTGACAAAACATATATGGTAATAAGTATAAAGTTAAAATACTTCAATAATAATAATAATAACTTTGTTATTTAGTTAAACCCTTTGGCCAAAGCGTTATAAGCCTGCATACCAAACGTCAAGGTATAACCAAAAATGCAGGTCCTACACTACACTGTGAACCCTTCCTGTTACCTCTGTATGAGGGGAAGCAACCATAGTAGGTCCTGTTCCTGCAGCAAAATGAAAAGACCTCCCAAGTTAAAAGGGTGAGGAGGAGTGAGCTCTGGGGGGAGGTGCCACCTACCTCCATACAACTGTTACCAGTCAGAAATTGATTAACACACATTCCCAACTAGCTCAAACTCCTACACCCACCACATCATGAATATATATTTATGTCAAAAAAGTGCTAGTGAGCATGGCAAATGTATACAACAAAAGCCAGGGTACCCAATGCTACATCCAATTGACAAAACATATATGGTAATAAGCAGTGTTCGACAAACCTATACATTTGCACGCCCCGGGCGAGTGGATTTAACATCGTGGCGAGCTCCTATTGGCCCAGGCATCACACGTTTGGTACTAGGTGGCGAGTAGATTTTTTTGTTGGGCGAGATTTTTTGGTGATTTGTCGACCACTGGTAATAAGCATAAAGTTAAAATACTTCAATAATAATAATACAGCTGAACCTAATTATAACACGGTCCCTGGGGTCCACGAGAATGAGACCGCGTTATAACTGGGGTCGCATACATTTTGGCGGGAGGACTTACCGGTATCTGCATTTCTTCCCGGCTGCTCTCTCTCCTCTCCATCTTGAGTGCAAAGGAGGGTCACATGACACACACCACGTGGAATTTTTTTTACCTTTAAACATTCAATACTTTATTGCTAACAGACACACAAACAATGTGGGAGTTGAACATGAACATGAATACATTTTATATAATACACATGCAGGAATCGAACTCAGGACCTTCTGTTTGCCAGACCAATGCTTTATAGCAGTGGGGCGCAAACTGGGGGGCGAAGATTGTCTGCGGTGGGCACGGGGTTTACAGTCGGCCTGCGCGCTTCCCAAAGGCATTTAAATGAAGTGCCAGGGAAGTGGCAAAGACCTCTGTAAACCTCACTTACCTTGGCCCTGGCGGCTTCTTAGATGTGTCGCCATGGCAACACGGCATCATGTGACTTCACGTTGCCATTGCAATGTGACGTCATGACGCTGAGGTAAGAGGGGGGGGCGTGGAGAGAGGGGAGCTGCCGGCAGGGGGGCGCAGGGAAAATGTTTGCGCTCCTATGATCTATAGGCATAATTTTTCTTGCATCTGCGAGCTATTCCATTATTTTAAATTGATAGTAAAAGCACTTTTAAATCAATCACCAATTCATTATCTAGGGGCATTGAGTGCCCAGAACTGGGGTTACTTTGTTCTATGTATAGTCCATACTCACCACTTACTGTAGATTGCAAACTTTATGAGAAATACTAATCTGGTTCCCGGGCATTGTGTACTTCATTGCACTGTACCTCTATGTTGGTCTACAGCAGGGGTGACCAACTTCAGTCCTCAAACAGATCAGGTTTTACGGATATCCCTGCTTCAGCACACTGAGCCACCTGTGCTGAAGCAGGGATATCTATAATATCTGGCCTGTTGTTGGCCCTTGAGGACTGGTGTTGGCCTCCCCTGGTCTTCAGGAACCACAAGAGATCACTCCATGGTTCCACCTCACATGTTCTACCAACCATAACGCAGAGCTAAAGTACTTCCCTGTGGCCTCCTTGCTAAGCCTTCACGCACATTAGGACCTGTTCATTTGACTAAGCCTTATTGTGTGCAAAGGTTTAACAGTTTAGTAAATCTATGCTTAAATCTGTTATTTAACCCCTTAACCTAACCACTAAAACCCCCAAAGTTAACACCCTGCCCTAAAACTTACATTAAAGTAGGAGTGGTAGGTGGCGGAAGGGCCCATTCCGAAATGTCCCCCCAAATGTCCCATTCCAGCTCAGGCTAAGTGGGCCAAAGGGTTCTCACCCGCTGCCAAATTCTATGTTTCGATCACAGCCTGTAAAGTTTGAAGCCATTCTGCTTCCCCCAGTTTGATCACTACAGAATCTACGGCTTTTTTCCAACATGATATTTCTTTTCTGCTCAGGGTATTACCGGAATCTTCTTTGTTGACCTTCAAAAGTGCTTCATCAAGACACAGATTAAAGAAATCCCTGAAATTGCTGAATCGGACTTTGAAGAACTTGAGGTATATAAAAATGTGCCTTGTGCGGATTTCCAACATTTCTACTTTATTAAAATTTAAGAAGAAATAAGCTGTGGTGGGACACACAGGACGGTGTATTTGGAATACAGATAGGCATTTGTAATGAAAAATTATTTCAATTTAGATCTTTTAATGGGTATACTGTGCACAATGTCCTTTGTTTTAATGTAATATTTGACTGACATTTTAAATAGAGAAGGATTGAAGACGCAATCCAAGCGGCACATTAAAAAAAAATGTTTTTCTTTTAATATACGCAGCCTTTTATTACCTTTATTGAAAACTAATTACCTAAGCTGCCGATCGATTAGTTCTCCTCTAATCGATCAGCAACGATCCTGCTTCCCAGGGGTTCACTGAATGGCTACATTTTAGTTTCAATCAAGTCAGTGCAACTCAGCAGCTACAGTGTATTCTTAAATTACTAAGGTTCAAACTGCAGGGAAAATTTGCAACAAATTTTCACAAACAGGAAAGTGTTACAAAGATCTCGCGCTGCTGCTAAAAGCCTGCTATAGAAATCAAAGGATGCTCAGTATATTAAAACTCATTAAAAATGGCATTAACAGTTGTATTAAAACAAATGTAATAAGTAGTATCTAATACTACAGATTGGATTTATTTTAAAAAAACCACACATGTACAGATATTGCACGGATTGCTTTAAGAAATAGTTCTGTGTATTTCTGATATTTTTCCAGAAGGCAATTATTACCCAAGTGTACCAGAGTTTCAAGAGTCTTCTTGTTAATAGCTGTTGTCATACAACGTATTTTAGAAAAGCACCTTGATGAAATTCTTCAAAATGACTCTCTTCGGCTTAAATTAAAGGCAGAATAGCTTTATTTTTTGCGCTAAATAAAAAACTGTTGAATAAATAACATTTCTCTCCTGGATGGTATCCGGCGATTGTATAAGCCAGCGGTGCGCAAACTGGGGGGCGCAGCTCAAGAACTTTTTGCACCCCTGATATAAGCCACAGGAAGGTGTAGGTACTTTAGGTAACAGCCTCTCCCTGTTAGCCAGTTATCTTCTAAAACAACTATAGTTGATAATCTAACGTCCATTTCATATGATTGTCATACACAACACGTACAAATAAGCTTATGATTGCCATCAACAAATAAGCTGAATGTGTTCTATAATGCAGAGTGAAACAGCCCTGCATCTGTTTATTAAAAATACTACCTTTAATGTCTTGGCTACTTTAACAAGATATGTTTTGCTTAGGATGATTTCTCCATTGACAAGTCAATAGAGCCTGATCTAGAAGCTGCTGTAACTGGCTATCCAGGCAGAAATGGTGCTGAAGTCTCAAAGCACGACTCACATTTCCACACCAGTTTTTTAACAATTTCCTTCTGACTCTTCAAACCTGGGCAGTATAGCAAATGTCGGCAGTTCACTAGTATACTGCTATAGTAGGGGTGGCCAACCAGTCCTCAAGGGCCACCAACAGGTCAGGTTTTAAGGATATCCCTGCTTCAGCACAGGTGGCTCAGTCAATCCGAGGATTCAACAATCCATTGGCGGATTGATAAAGAATCCGCCAATGGGTTGCTGGATCCCGGGATTAGATTCTAAAAATCCGTCCATGGGTGGTATCCAATGGCGGGTTTTTGATGAATCCGTGTGTATTGAAACGCCCAAATCCATTTGTGGATTTCACACCGCGAAACAGATTTTGGGGGTGACATCAACGAAAACAGGGAAACGGATTTGGACGATTCGCCCATCTCTATCCCTGATTGGAAGAACACCAATATTAGGCCAGTCACCTGACACATGTCTTGGTTAAGTCTAATAATATGTGGCTCATAGAGTACTATTAGACTGCTATCGAAACATGATTATACATTATTAATATTAGAAATTAACAGAAAATACAAACCCACAGTATAGTCCTGAGGAGAGAGCAAGCACAACCATATAGTAATACACATAGACAGATACCCAACAAGCTCTGAGAAACCCCAAACATTACCACATAAAAAAATTTGTGTGTGTATGTGTGTCAAGAGGAGTGCTAGTTAGCGTGACTAAATGTGTACAACAAAAAACAGACAAAGATGCCCAAAGCTACTTCCAATGTGACAGAAATGCACAGTGCAATACCTATATATTCTCTTGAGAAAGGGTCATTTAGTTTAACTTTTTGGCCAAAGCGCCTTAAGCCTTGAAGTTGGCTAGCAGGCTTAATACGCTTTGGTCAAAGGGTTGAACTAAATGACCCTTTTTCAAGAGAATATATAGGTATTGCACTGCGTGTTTTTGTCACATTGGAAGTAGCTTTGGGCATCTTTGTTTGTTTTTGTTGTATAGTCATACACATACCAAGAAGGGAATGAGATGTTTGGCCACAACCAAACCACTGCCAGCGGCCTGTGCCGCCAGGACAAGTCACCACCAGGACACCTATCCATAGGGCACTTCGCCGCTTCACATTTCATTGCCGCCACTCCGATGTTCCCACTCAGATATCACGTGCGCCTGCCGCTCCATCTTTAAATGTCCCCGCACTGGCCCAATATGACATAAATACACTGTAAAATACTTATATATTCTCTTGAAAAAGGGTCATTTAGTTTAACCCTTTGGCCAAAGATATGTGAGCCTGTGAACCACGACAAGGCAGACCCAGTTCACAGGTCCTAACACTACCAGATAAAATACTAATATACCTCTATTAGGATTACAATTCTCATTTACCTCTATTAGGAAGGAGAAATACCAACATTGGATCTACAGTATATCCAGTAGAATGTAAAAGACATGCTGACTTGGGGAGGGGTGAGCTTAAAACCCTGGGATGGAGGAGCCACTAACCTCCAACAGCTGAGACATCTTAAAATCCAAACCAACTGGACTACAAACATGTTGAAATACAATTATAATATTAAAAAACATTATGTTTTTAAAGCAGAGCCTGTGGGATTTCCATGGCAGAAAAAAAAATGCTTCCTTTTGTCAAAACTTTACTGGCATCATAATAGGTTCAAACATGTTTAATAAACAAGTCTACTTCAAAATGTGAATTACCATATAATAAATGCAAAGGTTTTCAAGCAATTATTATACTTACTGTTGTTTGTTTCCAAAGTGCCTGCCTTTGTGGAAGCACAAGAAACATGAAAATACTGTATTCATCGGTAAAGCCCCCCTACTAGCAGGGAGTAGCACTGCTATTTGTCCTTGGGATGTTCACTGCTGTTTTTGCCCGCGCAGAGAGGAATTTTCAATGCGGCAAAAGTTGTGGCTTCGGTTGGAATGTTAAGCGAGAGGTTCATTTTTTGCTACTGACATCAAGATGTGGGCCCAGACTATGTGATTACAATAGTTCATAGTATGCTTTAATTCATTAGGATAGCAATTAATATGATAGTTTTTCTCCAAAATGTAGCAGACATCCCTGGGGTTTCTTTAGTAAGAGGAAGAGTAACTGACACATACTGTGTTCTTTGGCAATATTCGTTGGGATATTGGTGAGGAAGCAAACTTCCACCACGATTCACAGCTGGATGAATGTCGTTCCATGTCAAAATGAATCTAGTGCGTTGTTCAGACATTTCTATATACAGTAACCTACACAAAGGACTTGTCCATCAAAACCCCTTAATGCTCTTAATTGGCATTAGGCTATACATAAAGTGGCATTGGATTGTACTAGCTTTTCATTAGGCCTGTGTAACGTATGTTATAGGGAGGTGAAATCACTACAACAATCTATGAGCAGTCCATGTTATGGGTTCCCGGAGAGAAACCGATTGAAGACAAAGAATTTTTGAAGAATTCCAAAATATTTGAAGTGTGTAAGAATGTCTCAGTGCACTGGATATACCCTCGTTTCCTGCCAGGTAAGGGCATGCTTTTACTACAACAAATTGTGTTTTTACATAAATAGTGCTGGAAACATTCAGTGCAAATGCTTACATTAAATATCCTTTTTAGCCCTACATGAATATATGTATATACTGTAAGTTGGCTTATAATGATTATGAATTAATTTACCATGAAAGTCTCATGAAACCATCAGTTAACATAGTTGGTGATCTGCAGAATTCTGCATACTGTATAATGGGCTGAAGAAAGCACATACTTTCATTTCATTGGTACTGTATAGAGCAGGAGTAGCCAACTCCAGTCCTAAAGGGCTACCAACAGGTCAAAGATTGAGCCACTGATTGAGCCATCTGTGCTGAAGCCAGGACTGATTGAGCCACCAGTTCTGAAGCAAGTACTGATTGAGCCACCTGTGCTGAAGCAGGAATATCCTGAACCATATCTGTCGGTAGCCCTTGAGGACTGGAGTTGGTAAAGAACATGTAGGGCTCATGGGTATCTAGAGGTTTTAATACAGATCCAGCCACGAGTATCCGAACACTTGCCTTGGAAAATCTGGGGCAATCTCCCAGTAATGCTGCAACATTTCTGTGACATTTCTGCGGACAGACTAATGGCCCATCGGATTAACACAGCGGGGTCCCTGGCAGTCCCATTCAAACTGAACAGTGTTAATCCGATTGGCCATTAGTCTGTCTGCAGAATTGTCACAAATGTTGCAGCATTATTCGGAGATTGCCCCAGATTTTCCAAAGCAAGGGTTCGGATACTCGTAGCTGCATCTGTACGTTGCCTTCTTTCAAAATCAACTTCAGGCACTTGTTAGAGGAGCAGCGACTCTGTGTCAGCCTTGCTAATCATTTCTTCTCCAATCACTATTTTTACAGGAACTGCAGTGTAAATATTCTACTTACTGTCCTAGATCAATTACATGGGAACACTTGTTCAAATGATGGTGATGTTTCATCAGAGTAACCTCTGCACATGGGCACAAGGAAGATTGTACTGGAAACTGATTAAAAAGGTTCATCTAATAAAAAAAAAAATAATAATAGCATGTTCTTGTATAGCGCTGCTAGTTTTACATAGCGCTTTACAGAGACATTTTGCAGGCACAGGTCACTGCCCCGTGGAGCTTACAATCTATGTGTTTGGTGCCTGAGGCACAGGGAGATAAAGTGACTTGCCCAAGGTCACAAGGAGCCGACACCAGGTATTGAACCTGCTTCAAACTCCATGCCAGCCAGTGTCTTTACTCACTGAACCGCTCCTATAATTTATGTTTTACATGTAGGCCCATATTTACAAAGTAGTATTATTCCATAAGATGTTCCAGTGATGTATGATGTCTTATGGAATAGCTCTGCATAGTAAATGTGAGCCATATGAGTTAATGTCATTTATGTTTCAAAAAGTACATTAAACAGTATTCAATTTCCTATTTTGATTAAGCCAATTCAACAGTTTCCTTCATTTAGACGAAGATCTGCCTCATAACATTGCCTTCTTCCCACAAGGAGAGAACTCAGTGGCTCATCCAGTCTTTAATAAATGATTTGTTAACTCGTGTCTGTCAATGTTTCAGTCGCACCTTCATCAGGGCAGATCACATCTAGCTTGTGAGCTTCGAGGACTCTATCCAGGAGCAGTGCAGGGCTGGTCATATCAATAAATGGTGATTCCTTCCACAATAGCAATTTGTGAACATAAGAAAGATACTTTCTTCTTTTCTCAGCTCCTGAATTCCAAGATTTTGAAGATGGGGAAGATGATGTTTCAATTTCGGCAAATAAAGTCGTTTGGCCCCAGGAGCAAAGAGATGAAAAAATGGGTGTCCGTGTAATGTCTGGAAACAAGCGTCAGGCTCGAGATCTGACTGAGGAAGACCTGCCTGTTAATGACTATGTAAGCAGAAAGTCTTACCTTGACATCAGTTATCAAACGTATCATACATATTGTTATGTAAAAAGGTATCAGTTATCAAAGCTTTCAATGTGAATTGTCATATGGAATATATAATTATTTCTTGCATGTGATATGAGGAACAGGCATTGCATTGAGTGAATTTAACCCCACAACAGCAAAGTGTTATAATTCCCCATGATTTATTATCATTTATATACATTGGTACAGGGGCGATTGTACTTACCTGCTGGCCCGGATGATTACTTGAAGAGCAGCGCTCCTCCTGCAGCATCGTGGCATCATGTGATGTCGCAGCATCACGGCAACGCATCATCATGTGATGTCGCGGTGTCATGGCAACACGTCGTCATGTGATGTTGCGGCGTCATTTGACATTGGGTCGCAATAACAATGCGACGCTGCTGAAGGAGGGCCACTCTTGAGAAGGTAAGACTCCCTCTCACACGCTTACCTACCTACCTAGCAATCCTACTGGTTCAGGGATTCAACAGCTCCCTCCTCCGGTCAGGCGGAAGTTGGATCCCGACAGGAGGAGGGAGAGTATTGTAGGTGGCCAGGAAACTGTGGAGTTGCTGCCTCGATCCCCTGATTCAACCATGTATTTGTACCATTTGGAATGTCCAACAAAGACGCCATTTTTTGTTTCTTATATCCTCTACGTTTTTTCTGGACTCCTCTTCCACTAACTACAGTGCTCACCTTCTTTCACTGGTGTTTTACATTGTGCCAGTTCGGTCAGAGAGCATGATGCTAATGTTATGGGATATGCTATTTATTCACTTCTGTATGTTATGTGCATTGTTTGCTTCGAATGAAGTCCATCAGCCATGTTTGATGAATGAGTCATCTTGTCTCTAGAATAGAAGATTTAATTTTTTATTATGCAAAGTATGGCTGTTTTTTATGTTTATTCTCTAGTATGCCAAGGTGGAACGGCTTTAACTCCTTGGCATTCATGGGGTGTTACACTAGATTACAGTTAGGGCTATTTGGATGTCATGTCAACTCCTTGTATGCAATAAAAGCCAGCAAGGCATAGGCTGGCTAATGAGGGATTCAATCTTTAATTAATTGTATCGCCTTAACTCTTTGGCATATAATGGGTACGTTAGATTTGCGTCAGATATGCTAGCCTGTTGGGAATTTATATACAGACTCTTAACTTCATGCTTAATGATGTAATCACCATGTAAATGGTTACAACTGTTGTCCTTAAATAGAGTATCTCATAAAATGCCAATAGATATTTGTGATGGCTGAAAAATAAAGGTAAGAATCACTATAGGAAGCAAAGACTGATGAACACAGAAACCTAAGAAGAAATGAGACATCTCCGGACGGCTATATGTATATACATATATATTCTGTATATATGAGCCAACGTTATCACAACAGCTGGTACGCTGCAGGCAGACATACACAACACACCAGTGGGGAAAGCGGCAATTGTGCTGTATCAGCCGGGCATAAGAAATGGGGCGTGCCTATCATGCTATTTCCCCTGCAGAACCCAGTCAGCTACATCATCACAGGAAGTACACAACAGGAAGTGCACAACAGGAAGTGCACAACAGGAAGTAGTACACTATTCGCTATAAATTGAGGCAAATACACACACTACCAAATGGGAAGGTGCAATCAAAGCAGATATACAAATCATAAAGCACCAAGACACATTTCGAGATATATATATATATAGTTCTTAGTTATTGTCATTTTTACAGTGCCCTTTGAGACCTTTCTCAAGACAGAGTCCCAATGGGAAGCGAAATGTCAAAAATAAATATAATGCACTTGGTAATTTCTGGCTGCCGGTTATTTTGGGGAACTATAGCCTCGTAAAAAGTAAACGTTTATAAATCCCATTCCAAATCATTTAGAATTGTGCTTCTAAGTTTCTTGCAAAATAATAGAAGTATAAGTGACATGTAAAGAATAAACCGTGCTGATTTCTCTTTACTTTTTTTATTTATACACTTGAGTGGTAAAGATGTAAACCAGAAACGAAACAATAACTTTATTTCATAGTGCCAGCTCAGCACGTCCCATATTGGAACATTGTGTTATTTTATTTCAATTTGCTGCTTTAACAGTGTGTAAAGAGAATAACATTAAAACAGTGCATATGTCTCCTTACATCTGAGGCAGCGGTGCTGTGCTACAGTAGTTTGAATAAAGAACCCCCGCGAGTTTGATACAGCTGCGGAAAACAGACGTTTTGTGTACATCCGTGTAAATAATGCATGCAAAGCTCTTAATAGTCTTATGGAAAAGATCTGACATACACCTTTTGAGTTGCAACATCTAAGAGACTGCTAACAGGACTGATTTGCAATCTGGATAATTAGGAGCCCGATACTGAGTTATAAATGGATTATAAAGGAAAAGTGAATAATGAATAAATGCAGCCAGGCTGTACATTTTAAAAGATAGATGACAAAAAGCTAAGGCTTTAATGTTAGTATAAGTAACTGTCAAAGGATTGACTTTGATAAGCCTTTATCTCTTTACATGATAAAATATGAGGTGTAAAGAAGAGAAATAAATCAAAAGTTATGTATGCATCTTCCAATTCATCCCTCAGCAGCTACTGTGTATACAGATGGGTCATCAATATTCATTATACACAGTATATGACACATTGAGATACAGCTTCAGTTTATATTATATATATATATATATATCTATACCAGAATGCAGGTTTAGTCATTCTAGCAGATGTTCCAGCTAATAGAAATATATATTAATATTGCCCCATTATTTATGAAAATCCTAAATCGGATCTATCTTTTTATCCATACCTTGTTTTCCTTTTATTGAGAAGGGGTACGAATGTTCAGATGAAGGTATTTGTATAGTGTGTATCTTACAATAATTCTGAGCAGACAAATCATTAAGTTGTTATGAGGGTGTGTGTAGCCGTTATTAGAGCAGGGGTGGGCAACTCTAGTCCTCAAGGGTCACCAACAGGTCAGGTTTCAGGATATCCCTGCTTCAACACAGGTGGCTCAATCAGTGGCTCAGTCAATGACCTGTGCTGGAGCAGGGATATCCCTTATGCCTGGCCTGTTGGTGGCCTTGAGGACTGGAGTTGCCCACCCCTATATTAGAGTGTATAGTTGGTTTACACAAGATAACAATCTAAGGCAAATGATGTAGAGAAGGAATGGCAGAGGGAATAGGAAATAAACAGACAGGGCAATAAATGGATGAAAGGGTATAGCGAGAAAGCATATATACAGATGTAGCAACTCAGCTTGTTACTAGTCACCGCAATTTGTCCATTATGGGCCTTTTTCTAAGTCTCCAAAAGTGGCTGTGAGGGATGTTTTTTGATCCAAAATCCTGAGTCTATGGGAATGTTTGTGCAAAAATTGCTCAATCAGATGCTTGGCAGATATAGAATGGCCCCCTGTGTCAGGTACCCAGTCTCCCATAGTTGTAAGTACAGTACTAAAACCTTTAGACAGGGCACAGCACAGAACAGCCACTAGGGTAGGACTGGCCTGCCAGGGAACCTGGGAAATCCTAGGTAGGCCCAAAGCCCTTGTTCTCCCCCCGGACTGAAAGTCAGAGTCCCGACTTCCTCCCCCCACCTTTTATCCCCATTTGCAGGGCTTGAGGACCACACGTTGGCAGTAATGGGAAGGTTGCTGGGAGCCCTACAATCTCATTCCCTGGCAGGCCCTAGTTGTCTCAGTCCAACACCATCACCCACTATTCACCTCCATATGTGCCCAAACAATTGTAGTATATTATGGACTTTCTCTTCATGAATAGATCTTCTCTTTTGAAGCTATTAATGTTCGAGTACATTCACTACAGTGCAATAGTCATAACGGACATAATGTTACCCCCATCAATGCATTGTAAAGAGGTTACTAAACGATAAGGGCTCTCTCTCTTTAATGAATATACTTTAGCCTCCTTGTGGAGTGAATGAAATATAGATTAGCATGACACACTTTGAAAATGCTTTTAACTAGTAAATTACCAGTGGCACTGAACAGTTTAATAATAGTCAGAATCTTGACAAGTATCTTTGCTAAAGAGAATTTTGCCCCTTTTCATTCACAGTAGAGGCAACGTTTATTCTAACATTTGCCGTAAACTAGCCGGGTTACATTCTGGGTATGTGCTGGGTATGTGCTGGGTATGTGCTGGGTATGTGCTGGGTATGTTCTGGGCTAGTTTGAGGCACGTTTAAGGCATTTCTGCATTGACTAACGACCCATAGGATTAACACACCAGGGATCCCTGGCAGTCCAATTCAGTTTGAATGGGACTGCCAGGGACCCCCGCTGTTAATCTGATAGGCCATTAATCAATGCAGAAATGCTGGGGCTAGTTTAAGGAAAGTTTAAGGCATGTATTCAGAATGTACCTGGGTGTTTCCTGGGTTTTTTGGGGAATTGCCACTGGTTTTTGTTCGAATAAGAGTTGCCTCTACTGTAAACCTCCTTTTTTGGAAAAATGCTGGTGACACAAAGTAAATAGGTAGAGGGAAAGGAAACCTCAGATCTTATCACAGGTAAACCATCGGGCATAGTAACCACAATAGTGACAAAGTACCACGGGTCACTCTGTAAGGTTTTGAGATGTAGCATTATTAGGTTTGTTTCTCTGAATATTTGGGAAACAAATAACATAAAATAACAGGCCCCAGCTGGTCTGAGACACACTGATGACTAGTCATGTCTTTAATGGTCTGTGGACAGGGTGAGGTTTAGTCAATTTTTATGAGCTACCCAAACCTTAATGGAAAGTAAGGAGCTGAGTGCTTGAGTTTCGGTCCTTCACAGTCTACGCTTCAGTTGGTAAGAGTCTCTTTGTTATTGTTTTAAAATACAGAATATACAAAAACACAGTCGTCAGTATTGAAGCACCAACATAAGTGTGATTTAAGGACTTTGGACACATAAGGGGAAAATGAAACTCTATTGAAGTCTAAGGTGCTGATTAATAGGCTTCGAAAAGAGGCTGATTGTCCCAAAATTCATATTCAAGTCAAGGAGGCGTTTCGTGTTCCACCCCTTCAGGGCTTATTGAATTAGCCCCTAAAACCATTGGTTTAAAAAGCATGTCTTTTTTGTGTGTTTATTTTGGCTCATTGCAAATGAACGAATGACAACATGACAAAAGCATCAAGTAGGTTATGTATTCATCTGTTATTAATTGAAAATATCAATAGTAAATCCCTGGTATATTGTAACAAAATGTTATTTTCTGTCACTTTATATTCTGACACCGGCAACATCTGAATGAGAAAATATAGGAGCTGGACTTCGTATTTCAATTGCTGCCTTGTGATTGTTAATGATCTACAAAATAATTTCCAATTAAAGAAGCAATCCCCTCAAAAATCAAAAATCTTTGTAAATAATAACTGAATTGTAATTTATCAGTGGTCCCCCAACCCCTCAGTTCCCAAGATATTTGTATTTTTTAATGTTGGTTTTGGCATCCAAAAAAACTACAAACATGGCTGCCAGGACTACAAACATGGCTCCCAGGACTACAAACATGGCTGCCAGGACTACAAACATGGCTCCCAGGACTACAAACATGGCTGCCAGGACTACAAACATGGCTGCCAGGACTACAAACATGGCTCCCAGGACTACAAACATGGCTGCCAGGACTACAAACATGGCCATGGAGTCACCAATAGAAAGCTGTAATGTCCTCTCCCAATGACGCTGTGGCTTTCATAAGACCCCATGGCCCTTTTGAGTCTTCTAGTTGGCGAACGGCCAGCTCGCCGCTCCTGAACTGGGGGTCACTGGATGTTTGGGGGCCATGGTTAAGGTCCAGAGACGCCCCAGTTCAAGTAGGATAGATGAAGAAATCAAAGTGAGCAGTGGTACTGTTGCTTTAAATATGAGAGTTTTAGAGAGAGGTTATTCCTACCTCCATGACTGAGATTAATCCAATTTTGCAGGTGGGAACTTGAATATGTGGAGAGAGAAAGAGAGAAAACAGTTATTTTAGCCTGCCCTGCCAGCAAACAAAACAAAAGTAATAATCCAGTACAATTGATCAAGATAAAGGAAATATTGCAAATAAGGGGAATGTTTCCTTTGCTTAATCTGGTAACATTATTCTTGCCCACGATTTGCAGCCAGGAGACTTCAGTTTTGTGTGCACCTTCATGGATAAAAGAAAAGATTGGAAAAGATTCATTAGGTAAATTTAGTTGAGGAACTTTGGGCTGTGTGACTGTAGAATGAGGGGCGGGCGGTTCCAGATAACCAAACAGGCGGAGGATTGAAGTGACCGGTTTATTAAAGCAGCAGTTCATGCTGCGTTTTTTTTTTTTTTAATTAATTAATTCCCCCCTCTCCCCCTTTAATACGTGCATCAATACAATAAACACAATGATAAGTAATTATCTAAGTAGCCGATCGATCCGTTCTCCTGTGATCAATGATCGGCAAAGATTCTGGCTCGGGGGTTCAATAAATGTCTTTTAGTGCAGCAAAAGAGGATCAAAGATGCCAAGTTCTGTGGGGAAGAACAGATCCAGGCAGTCACTAGATACAATTGGTGCACTGCTAGAGAGAGGGCAAGGCTCACAAAGGGGTGTGCCAGAGCCTGTTTCAGCAGAGGAAGGGGATGTGACTTTGTAAATGGTTGCTATAGAAACCAAAAATGCTCATTAGAATTCTAATACGTTAAAATTGTCATTTTTGAGTTGTTTAAAAAAAATGCTACAAATATTTTCTCATAGTACAGAACTGATTTTTTTTTTTTTTTTAAACACGTGGGATATTGCTTGGTCTGAAGCTTTAATGGGTTATAGGACGTACCTATCCACAATCCAGGGCTACAACGGTGTAATAATTAGGAAATCTATTCAACAGCCTTAGTGTACAAACAGATTAAAATACAAGGAATTAAGAGGACATATTAATACATTAAGAGAATAAAGGCAATTATCATAAAATGTAATACACTCTAGGAAGAAAGCTTGTAGTCTAGACCAGTGGTTCTCAACTCCAGCCCTCAAGCCCCCCAACAGGTCAGGTTTTCAGAATATCCCTGCTTCTGAACAGGTGGCTCAAACTGTCCCTGTTTCAGCACAGGTGGCTCAATCAGAGGCTCAGTCTCTGACTGAGCTTCTCATTGAGCCACCTGTGCTGAAGCTGGGATATATCCTGAAAACCTGACCTGTTTGGGGGGTCTTGAGGACTGGAGTTCGGCACCCCTGGTCGAGATAAAAATGTAAGGGGACTTTAAGAGACATTAGGTCCGTGTATTATATTCATTGTACATGACAGATAAGTGTATAAGGCCTTTGATGAGAGGGCAGTACAATATCACTTCTTCCGGGCTAATGAATTGCTTCTCTGGGTTTTCACACGATAAAGATGAAGATCGGCATTGTGGGTAGTTAACGAACACTGATTAGAAGTTTCAGAGATTTAGGACTGCAAGTGAACAGATCTTTAGGTGTAATAGAGACAAATGAGATTGGGGAAGAGAGGTACAGTACTGCAGGCAGAAAGAATAACAAGTTCATTTGAACTGACAAATCAGGCGGGGAGGATACAAGAATGTATGCAAAATGTAACAGGACGCCAATTACTTCATTTGAGCAGAATAACCTAATTAACTAGGATAGAGTTATTTGATTTGCTCATTGTTGTAAATGTTAAAAGCTGTTTCTGTAAAGACACTCTGCACATCTGTAATGTTCTGCGATTCCCGGTCTGTTCACCCCTGGATGAGTTCTGCAACACGTCCTTGTGCAAGGCATCGCCAGCATCACCAAACACTCAAACACTTCCCATATAATCCCTTTTCTATCAGTTACTGGTGAAGATCTTCACAGCGCTTGAAATTAGCAAAACATGCAAAATTATTTTTAAATAAATCAGTTCTGTAGTATTAGATAATACTGTCTGCATGTTTTCCCCCTCGTAATGCTATATTTAATCATTTTTTTTTACGTGCTGATCATCCTTTGGTTGCTACAGCAGCCATTGAGAAGGTCACATCACTTCCTCTTTTGAAACAAGCTCACACACACATTTTTTTTAAAGCTCTGCCCTTTGGCAACAAAGTATTACAAACAGATCATTTGCAGAATTCCAAACAGCAAACTGTCTATTAGGCCTTGATTATAGTAGGTCCGGCTTGTTGTGCGCGCCCTCGTGACATCAAATCGCAGGCTCGAGGCATTGGGAGGCGACAGGGAGGCATGGTGGAGGCGTGGCCATGACATCACATGAGCGGTTCGCCCTCATTGGCTGAACCGCTCACGTGACGCGGTCGTTGCGCGGCAATTTCAGGTGCCTGCTTTAAATTTGCGTGCTTGGACGAGTGGTACGACGGTCACACTACGTGCACGCACAATTGGAAACATTCATTTGTTTTTGCTGTGCGCAGCATCACGTGCACGTGTGCCGCAATTGTAATCACGGTCTTCCAGTACTCGGAAAGCTGTAACAATAATGTGTGACTCTTAGTAATGTAATGTTACATTCAGCTGTGGCATTTCAATCGATCGGCTGCATCTAGGTAGTTTTTAGGGGTTTTAATGGTTAGAGTAGGGGGTTAACGTTAGGTGTTTCAGTGGTTAGGATATGAGGGTAACTTAAGAGGTTTTTAGGGTGTGCAGTAGCGTTAGTATTAGGGGGCGTTAGGGTAAGCGCTAAGGTTAGGGACTTACCTTAGCGGTGAAATGGCCGGCAGTGGTGTCCCGGCGGCGAGATGAGTTACGGCCAAGCTCCGGTGTTCATTTGGTCGCGGTAAAACGCCCAGAGGTCTAAGACCGCGCTGCATATAGTAATAAAAAAAAAAACGTGAAACCAGGACTGCTTCTTTAGCACACTACATGGCGCTTTGGCATTTGAGGCATACTGTATGTACCGAGTCTGTCCCTGCTGTGGTATCTTCTGTGGTCTCCGCTCCTCTCTGTGCTCCTAATGAGCCATTAACGGCTGCCAATTACAGATGCAAATGAGAAATGGGTATTACTGTATCTGAAGCCAAAATATGCCACATTTAGATGTTCCAAAAATAAATCATTTTTAGTAAATAATTATCTCTCGCCCATTAACAGTGATCAGAAATTTTGGGGATTTCTTACAGGGGAAGAAAAAAAATCAGATCAAATGCGCTGTGTTTTAAAGCAATTATTCCCAAGCAATTCCTTAAAGGACTTTTAACATTACACTTACTGTACGTTAAGTTGTTTATTCTCAGTCATTTCTATGATCACAGATAATAGCTTTTTTACCATGCCAGTAGTAAGGCTAATGACCTTAAGCAATATCTGTGCTAACATTATTCCCAATATATTAAGCTGACCTGTGTGCTCAGTCATATAGCAATATAACTGTGGATATTACGGTCCATAGTGTTTATTGGTAACGCAGATATATACAGTAATATCGCACAAAACATGGCATCTTTTTTATACTTACAAATTATTTTACCAGCTATCATTAGACATACAGTATATGTACACCAAAGACTGAAATAACGTCTTACTATAATTTACAACCACCCATTAAATAAGGTACGGGGGTTAAAATAGTGCCAAATCTCTCCACCATACAGTAAATAAAAATACCACTTGTGAGCACATTCACATGTCTCCGACAGGTCTGCAGCCCTGTCTTACCCCGTTATCTCTTAGCATACAGTGCTTCCACTGCAGCCAGGGATTCTGGGTAATGACATGCATGAACACCCAGTGTCACCTTTTGCTTCTAATCCATTTTAACATGGAGCCCTATAAGCTTATACCTGCCGCATTACACAGCTTTTCAGCACATAATAATTTATGAACATAAGAGATGGTTTGAGTGGTATTTGGTGACCACTCAAGTAAAATCCTCCAGAACCAACGATGGAAGGTTGCGTTTGGTACGGTGAAATGTTGACTCTGAAAACTTCCTTATCCTATATGTCCGCCATACAACTGCATTATCTCTCAACAACAGAGGATATCGTCCAATATAAAAGTGTACCACACAAGTTATCAAGTGATGTCAGCTACCTGCCATTACTTTTTCTCAGCCAACTGGCCTTCAGCAGTGAGTCACTGTTGGAGAAGTCGCATGCACAATGCAGTGTCTAGGATTAAGTATCGGGGAAAGAGTTCCATAATATATGCTGCCGTTTAGGAGAAAAGCAGTTTCACCATTAACGTGCCTGTTTTTTTTTTGTGTCCTAGAGAGAAGTCGGACTTGAATTCAACCCCATGTGGGATCACCGAGGTTTCTGCTGCCACCATTGCCGACGTGGTCAACGATATTGTCAACGCGTTTGTGAGCCTCTGCTGGGATTTTACCCGTATCCCTATTGCTATGAATCAGGACGTGTCATCTGTAGGATTATTATGCCATGCAATTGGTGGGTGGCACGGATGTTGGGTCGTGTGTAGAACGTTGGAAGGCATTTAACATCGGGGGGAACAAAGTTATAATCTTTCGAGTCATTTGCCTCGAAACAGCAAAAGGGTTACATACAATCATTTAGCACCTTCCTAGAACACGGGTGGCCAAATCCAGTCCTGAATACCCACAAGCATGTCAGGTTTTCAGGATATTCATGCTTCAGCCCAGGGGGCTCAATCAGTAGCTCAGTCAAAGACTGAAGACTGAAAGATGTTGATGGCTCTTGAAGACTGGAGTTGGCCGCCCTTGTGCTAGAACATGTAATAATATACATTTTTAAATATTTTTTTATAATATAATATTTGTATAAATAATCCAAGTAATCAATATATAAAAAGTAAGCTAAACATCTGATATTTCCTATTAATGAATTGATGCAGTGTGTATTCAGAAAGACACCACAATATATTTTATTATACACAACAAATCATTACTGTGTCATTTTGCTTCTTCAAGAAACATTCAAGTGGCCAGAAACTTTGATCTATTGCAGTCTCCACATCAATCGGACTACTGATTCCATGCTCTTCGTCAGTAATTTAGGGCAGGAAAAATATATATAATGCAAGTACAGATGTAGTCTTGTTACATCTGTACTTGCATTATATATATATATATATATATATATATATATATATAATATATATATATATATATATATATATATTCAACCCTAAATTGTATTGTTCCATATGACACCACTTATATAACTATATCGCATATTTAGCATTATTGATGTGGCATCCATCGTATGGCAAAATGTTCTCTCTGGGAGCTGTTATAAATAGACCCCTTTGCATAGATAATAGTGCATTTAACATGAATATGTTGTTTTTTTTAATTCCTTTCCACCTTTGTATAAGGATATGTTATATTGAGCACACTTCACATTAGACTAGTCCAACTGCCCTCACAGGGGCCTATGCTAGTAGCGCCGAAGTTGCCATTGCCAAACCCGCACGCCCTGGCGTGTTCAGAAGTCGGGGAATGAAATGTGAGAAAAAATCCTATCTTCTATTGCAAATCGCATGGTTTAAACCAAGTCCATAAAACCCACCCAGTTTAACAGCCAAAAACCCCGGATTGTACGTGCTTTAGAAATGAATGACCTGAGGTGCTGCTAACTCCATCCCCAGTCTGACTTATGGGTTTTGCCGAGATATGGGTTTTGCTCTCTCTGCCAAACCTATATTTCTGGCTTTGGATGTAACTCTCAATACCAATCTCGTCACCCTTGAATTATACCTCCGGCGTTTAAAAAAAAAAAAAAAAAAAAAAGCAAGTTTTTCTAAGCGGTTTGCATAACAGAGCTATGAGAATGCCAGTTGGAGGCTTCTTGGACAAACCGATCAGATTGGCAGAGCCAGAGTGAAACTGCGTCTAAAAAAAAGCCTTTTCTTCACGGATCGGACGTGCGAGAAGGGCTTACAGAATAGCAATGCATGCCGATCACATCGGGAAGGCCTCTGTAGACACAGATTGGCACAACTCGCAGTTACGAGAATAGGCCCCTTTGGGTTGGGGCCACCATGTGCTCTAACCTTAAAACATCTCAAGTGTAGGCTGGAAAAAGAAATACAGAACATGCGCCACTATTAGGTATACATGTGCCACTATTGTGTATACATGTGCCGCTATTGGGTATACATGTGCCACTATTGTGTATACATGTGCCACTATTGGGTATACATGTGCCACCAATAATGGGGTCCTTCTAAATCAGTATGGCAAGGAAAATGATACAATGTTACTCATTATATGTGCACAAGGTCACAGATGAAGAATAACCATCACTCTTGAATAGTCTTCTAACCAAAATGTTATTCTTTTTATTTATCTTCATTAAATATTTCCTGAGTAATATTGTGTGCTTGTCTAAGTATATCAGCTGAGATTTTATTATAAATGAATACAGTTGGCGTGTTATATTGCAGTATTGGATTATTATTGTACTTTTACTGTAACGTCAACCAGTCTGTTACAAATAATGCAGCTCTTAAGTTTTTTTTCTTTTTTTACAATGCACATAATCTTCATCTTTCTTCCTATTATTGTTTTCTATGTGTATCACCTCAAAGATGTTTCTCTTTTTCTGTTGTACTTGGAAACTCCTAAAGTTGGTATATTATTAAATAAATGAAAAACAAAATGGGTATGATGGAGATACCACACTGGAGTCGAAATGTTAGACTGTGGGTAAACCTATTCTACCCATTGTGAGATAAAGCACTGCATATGTATTAGAGAACTTAATAATATGGATGGAGTTGAAAAGGCAGCGGTTTGTAAGTCTTTCTTTTTGAAGCAATACATTACAGGTGAATGCTGAGTTGGAGAACGCACGTGTCTTCTCAAAATATAAGTAGGTTGGGGGCGCATGCGCGACGGCTAGGAGTATGGCAGCCTAACCTGACAGCTCCCTGCCTCGACCCCCATAAAGTCAAATATAGCCCACAAATACCGAGACCAAACAACACAGAAATAAAGCCCCAGACAGCTTAAGCACTCAGGATGTCCCGCAAAACCCCCAAACCTGGGAAAAAACGGGTGATGCCAGAGTATTACGGAGCGGCAGAGCCGCGCGGTGCAGGCTCAGGAATGGCGCCACTTTTGAATGCCGGCTCAGAAACTGAACCTGACGGAGAAGAAGAGCAATTTAACCTCCAAGAGCAAAGACCGGCAAGGCAATGCGACATCACAAAGCTGTGCAATGATCTCAAATCGTTTGTCCAGGCCGAACTGAAGGACTTAAAGAGGGAAGTAACTGGACTGGGAGAAAGAACAGGAGTCCTAGAAACAAAAGTGGACCAGTCTATTCGCGCTATCAGACGGCAGGATAAGAAATCCTTGGATCTGCAAGCGCAGATAAATGAATTAAGAGAAAGGCAAGAGGACGCAGAAAATAGCGATAGGCGAAATAACCTGAGAATCAGAGGGGTACCGGAGAGCGTACTGGACTGTGAAGCATACATTACACTTTGGGTAGAATCGCTGCTCCCTGAGACCCCCAAAGAAGCACTGGCTATGGACAGATGTCATAGAGCCCTCCGGGCTAAGCCCCTACAAAATGATCCACCAAGGGATATAGTGATTCGCCTACACTATTATAAAACGAAGGAGAGAGTTCTCACAGTCACCAGACCCCTTCCAGTGGTGGAGTATGAAGGGGTCAGGCTATCGATCTTTCAGGACCTGTCTCCGGTCACTCTTGCCCACCGCCGAACCCTGCTTCCAATCACTAAAATCCTCAGGGAGAAGGGGGTCGGGTACCGCTGGACTTTTCCCTTTGGACTGATGGTGGCAAGAAGTGGCAGATCCTTCATGATAAAGGATGTGGATGAGGGACCTGCTTTCCTGCACAAGCTGGGACTAGGAGAGGCCCCTGAAAAGTTGACCCCAGAAAGCTCTATGCCAGACCCCACCTGGTCCCAAGCCCAAAGGTCCCCCAGGGCACATCAAGATAACGCCTAAAATATGGCATAAAAGGACTATATGTTTGTTCTACTGTTGTTTGGTTCAAGTTAAATGGGTCACGAGCAACCACCAAACCCTGTAATGTGCTCCCGGTATCGTTCCCTTAGCGCAGTCCTTCAACCACAAGACAAAGGCTGTGAAAAAAAAACAAATATAAGAATTCTACTTACCTGGACAAACTATGAGAGCAGCTGGGAAGACCCCAGAGACATCGGCAGGGAAAAGCATGATGGCTCCCCTCCAAAGAAGATGGCGGCGACACACGAGGCAGCTGGAGCCAAGGTGAGACGCAGGAGCCGGAAGGCAGCTGCAGGCGGGAAGCAGGAACGCGCTCACACTCAACCGCCGGGGACGAAAGCTCAATCCAAAATGGCGCCGGACCGGAAGGACGTCATCATACATGGGGTGGATCCGGGGAGACAGACGCCATCTTGAGTGTGGCAGCACAGCGGAAGGCCCCAAGAGGTGGCGAAAGAGCGCCTGCTGGATACAACGCCCCAATCAGGCACCAAATAGACAGCCGCAGCCAAAATTTAAATACACGCCCGCGAAACCAGAAATCGACGCAGGGGCAGCCCCAGAAAAGCCACAGAGGGAAGAGTAGGCAGCGCGAGGGGCGAAACACAGGTAGTTGAGAGTAGAGACGGAGGGACCACCACACGGGGAAGGGAAGCATAGCAGGTAAGAGGGCTAACAGTTTAAGGAGGTAATCTGCAGGCAATACAAGGCGTGTAGCGATAGAGAGAAGAGGGTACAGCAAGTGGTTAGGAAGGCCTGGGAAGTAGCAAAGGAGGCAGCAAAGATAGAAGAAAGAAAAGAAAGATAATGCAATAGTGCAAAAAGGGATGGCACACTAGGAGGGTATCCATAGCAGCGGGGGAGCAGAAAGGGGTAAGACAGCGAGGGGGAAGTAGTAAGGAGAGGAAGGAGGAGTGGAAGGAAATGAAGGAAGAGAAGAGAAGAGAAAGTTACAGGAAGGGAGGCAGGAAGGTTGTACTGTGCCCAAGATAGATAGAGAACAAGGGAATAGGCTCTAAGTGAAGATAAGGGAATAGCACCTGCGAAATGACATAGAGCAATAGCCCGGGCAGGAATATACAATAAGCAGAGCTGCGAGGGGGGAAGGGATACAAAACCCAGAAGGGAGACAGACAGGAAATACCGTAACAAACGACTAAGGACTGCAATTGCGACAAGTCCAGCGCTATAGTAATAAGGGACACAGGATCACGGGGAGTTGGTGGGCTCACCCTTAGTTCAGTGGGTGAGAAGAAGTTCTACGTTTATTAGAGGGGGAGAGGCAGGAGAGGTGGGAGGAGGCCTGCCCTGAAGTCGGCATGGGCCTGGCGTTAGTAAATAGGGGAAAATTCCCTATGCACACTAGCGCAACCCTTTGGGTTGGATGTTCGGGGACAGGAGGTAAACACCCGGCCTCGAGTCCGAACATTCGAATTCTGGACTATAAACCCAAAGGAGGAAATCTTGGCGAAAGGAGGGAGGAAAGAGAACGCCGAGAAAGTTTATATGTTTTGATTGTTTCAGAGTTTTCCTGTGATGTTGTGTACATGTTCACCCCCCTGTTTCCCCATGTGTGTCCCCCTCCCTCCATCCCTACAGATGGGGTCATCAAGCTAAAGGTGGCTGGTGCTCACGTGAAGCGCAGAAGTGGCCTTGCCAGAGGCGGCAGAGAACTACTACGACAGCCGGAACAGCACAGCTCTGCTCATGAGTAAGGATATAGTTCTAATATCCCATAATGTTAAGGGCCTGAATAGCCCGGCGAAAAGGCGAGTAGCATTTAAAGACTATAGACGTAAGGGCGCAGAAGTACTCTTCTTACAAGAGACACATTTCTCCCAAACTAACTTCCCCAAGTATTTTGATAAAAATTTCCGAACCCATTTCCTAGCATCAGATCAAGTTAAAAAAAGAGGGGTCGCCATTCTAATTCATAATCATATCCCATATAGACATGACAAAACATACCAGGACAAAGAAGGGAGATTCCTGATCATCACGGGTTTCATCCGAGAAGCTCCAATAACATTCGCTACTGTATACGCCCCAAATGATAACGCCACATCCTTTTTCAATAGCTTCTTCATTAAACTAAGTAAAGTTGCAAAAGGCAATATCATACTGGCAGGCGACTGGAACAGAGTCCTTAACCCTAGTCTAGACCGTTGCACGACCACTAACAAACCACATAGACAGGACGTATTAACTCTAACTAACGGTATAGCCAAGTGCCAACTAATTGACATATGGAGAGAACTACATCAAGGAGAACGAGAGTATACTTTCTACTCTCACCCACATAACTCATACAGTAGGATAGACTACTTCCTCGTGTCTAACGGTATGGTCCCTGGGGTCTCTCGCACAGAGATCCATGATATTTCATGGTCAGACCATGCACCAATAGAGCTGCGGTGCACACTAATTCCGCTGGATAGACCTAGAGCGAACTGGAAACTAAATGAGATCCTGTTAAAGATCCCGGATCTCGGAAGAGAAGTAGGAGCTAGAATTCAGGAATACTTTGAGGAGAATGAGGGTAGTGTAGCATCACAAGCTACATTATGGGAAGCTCATAAGGCGACTCTCAGGGGGACATTGATGAATTTGGCAGCCAAACGAAAAAGGGAAAGAGAGAAAAAAACTAAGGCCCTAGAAACACAAATAGCAGAACTCTCTACCCTGCACAAAGCTAATAAACAGGCACATATACTCAAACAACTATTAGACACTAAAATTAAACTCAACCTCCTCCTTACCTCCCAGGCTGAGAAGGAAATGGCTTGGTCTAACCGGAAATTCTATGAAAAAGCGAACAAACCTGATACACTACTTGCCAATAAGCTAAAAAAGAAGCTTCCAAATAAGGCTATTCACGCAATTCGAAACCAACAGGGAGACCTTACCTCCATACCTGGGAAAATAGTGGAGCAATTTAAAGCCTACTATGAAAAACTCTATAATGGAGACAAGGTCACCAACAGCAGGAAAACGAGGGATCTATTGTCCACTTTCCTGAAAGAGGCAAATTTACCAACCTTGGCAAGGGCAGAGCGGGAGGCACTACAGGCGGACTTTACCCTGAAAGAACTCAAAGAAGTCATCAAAGCATTAAAACCGGCCAAAGCACCGGGGCCCGATGGCTTCTCTAATCTATATTATAAGAAATATATTAAAATTCTAGCCCCACATATGCTAAAATTGTTTAATGGTATACTAGAGGGGAACTCCTTCCCAGCACAGATGCTCCAGGCGTCTATCTCGGTGATCCACAAACCTGGAAAGGACCCGGCAGACTGTAAGAGCTACCGGCCCATTTCACTGATCAATTCGGACATCAAAATCTACTCCAAACTTATAGCGAACAGGGTGGGTAATGTCCTTCCCAGGTTAATTCACACGGATCAAGTAGGGTTTATCGGAGGAAGGCAAGCGGCAGACAACACCAGAAGAATCATAGACTTGATTGATCTGGCCCAAAAGAAAAATATACATTCTATGGTGTTGAGTCTAGACGCGGAGAAAGCCTTCGACAGAATAGACTGGCCCTACTTATCAGCGACGCTTGGGGCGTTTGGCTTTGGGGGACGTCTCATGCGGGCCATCATGGCATTGTATGAGAGCCCTACGGCGAGAGTGAGGCACCAGGGTTTTCCCTCTGAGCAATTCCACATAAAAAGTGGAACGAGACAGGGATGTCCACTTTCGCCGCTGCTGTTTGCGCTATGTGTCGAGCCCCTGGCAGCCCATATACGAGATAGCCCTGACATCTCGGGAATCTCAATTGGGGAGCATGAGTTCAAGGCCGCCCTGTATGCAGATGATGTCATTCTAACATTATCTAAACCGCTCACGTCCCTTCCTAATGTTTTTGAAATCCTGAACAAATTTAATCATGTCTCCGGCTTTAAGATTAATCAGTCTAAATCAGAAGCCCTCAATATAAATCTTCCCAAAGAAGTCGAAAAACTGATTGATCTTAACTTCAATTTCAAATGGCAACCCTCCGCAATCAAATATTTAGGGGTATATCTTACACGGGACTACAAAACTCTATATAAAGCAAACTTTCCCAGGTTAATAAAGACGCTGAGAGAGGATCTCAGAATATGGGCAAAGGGGGGCATCTCTTGGATTGGAAGGATACAAAGCGTGAAGATGAATCTCCTTCCATGGATGTTATATCTTTTCCAAAGCCTACTGTGACAAACGGCTTACTCTGGGGCTCCGTCGTTTGTCCGGGACTATTTAGAACACGGTCTTTTAGGGTAGGTTAAATGATGAGGCGTCACGTACTGTTCCTTTAAACAGGCTATGCCTGGTTTATTCAGTCCCAGGCACTGAGACTGCCACAGTGCATACAACAGAAAACAGATCAAAACAAAAGCTGCTCACCTGAGCGATAACTTAACTTAGATATCCCTGACTCAGGGTTGGAAGTGGCTTTTCCACTCCCAACAACAAAACAAGGTACTTTTGCAGTCTTATACAAATGAACAGAAAGATTGAACCTGTTTGGGGAAGAGGCTTCTCCCCTCTGTAGTTCAGCAGCCTTCCAGCCTCCTGGCTCTTGTGGAGAGACCAGAGCAAACAGGAAACCAGTCTTACATACCTGATTCCTAATTAGCATGACAGGTGACAGAAATCAGGCAGCAGACAAACTCTGGTCTGGATCTCTCATCCCTCAGTTCCAGCGCTTGCCAAACTGTGGGATGGAGTGTATGTATTATAAGGCTGCACTCCCAGGCCAAACAGGATAGAAACTGTTTAGTATCCTGGGAGCCCTATATACGGAATTTATTACCATCCCCTGGTTTCTGTCACATATCCTCCCCCCCAGCTCAGACCTCGAGGGATGAGCGACCATGGATATTAGGGAGTGCATCCTTGACAACCTGTCAGCATTGCCATGTTTGTGCCCTGACCTGTGTTCCACAGAAAATTTAAAGGGTTGTAGGCTTAGGAACCACCTGGTCACTCTAGCATTCTTTTCCCTGTTTTGACACATCCAGGTAAGGGGTGCATGATCTGTGACCAACCGGAATTTTCTCCCCAACAGGTAGTATTTGAGCGTCTCTACAGCCCACTTTATTGCGAGACACTCTTTCTCTACTATGGAGTAATTTTTCTCCTGGGGATTTAGTTTCCTACTTAAATAAAGGATGGGGTGCTCCTCACCTTGAGACTCCTGGGAGAGTACCGCCCCCAGCCCTACCTCAGATGCGTCGGTTTGGACTACGAACTCTTTGGAGAAGTCAGGTGTGACCAACACTGGTTGGGCACAGAGAGCTTCTTTCAGGCTTCTAAAGGCTTGTTCGGTTTCGGGGGACCACTTTACCATTAGCGGTCCTCTTGCTTTTGTGAGGTCAGTTAGTGGGGTTGCCTTAGTTGCAAAATTGGGAATAAACCTTCTATAGTACCCAATTAACCCCAAAAAGGTCCTTACTTGTTTTTTTGTAACTGGCCTTGGCCAATTTTGTATCGCCTCCACTTTGAGTGTTTGGGGTTTGAGTAAACCTCTGCCAATAGAATATCCCAGATACTTGGCCTCCTCCAGACCAATAGTGCATTTAGCGGGGTTAGCAGTTAGTCCAGCAGACCGGACTGCGTCAAGCACAGCTTGGACCTTTGGAAGGTGGGATTGCCAATCCTCACTATGGATTACCACATCATCCAGGTAGGCGGCAGCATACCGAGCATGTGGTTTTAAAATTTTATCCATCATTCTTTGGAATGTGGCGGGAGCTCCATGTAAGCCAAAAGGCAACACCTTATACTGAAAGAGGCCGTCTGGGGTTGAGAAGGCTGTCTTTTCTTTTGCCCTTTCTGTGAGGGGAACCTGCCAGTACCCTTTTGTTAGGTCTAGGGTTGTGAGATATCGGGCTTTGCCCAGTCTCTCTACAAGTTCATCTACCCTGGGCATAGGATAAGTATCAAATTTTGACACCGCGTTTAGTTTCCGGTAGTCATTACAAAACCTTGTTGTACCATCTGGCTTTGGGACTAAGACTATAGGGCTGTTCCACCCACTTTGGGATTCCTCAATTACACCTAGTTTTAGCATTTTTTTAACCTCTAAACTTATAGCCTTTCTTTTGGCCTCCGGGATTCGGTACGGTTTAAGGTTAACTCGGACCCCCGGTTCAGAGACTAGGTGATGTTCAATTACGCTAGTTCTACCTGGCTGTATAGAGAAGATTTCTTTGTTTCTTCTCACTAAATTCTGAACCTCTCGTTTCTGATGAACAGACAGGGTTTCAGCTATGCTAACCTCTGGGTCAGTTTCTTGATTCTCTGACGGACCTGGGGGTACTAGGGTTAACAAGACTTCTCTATCTTTCCAGGGCTTGAGTAGGTTTATATGGTAAATTTGCTCAGGTTTCCTCCTACCTGGCTGTCTTACCTTATAATTTACTTCTCCCACTCTTTCCAAGACCTCATATGGCCCATGCCATTTAGCAAGGAATTTACTCTCCACGGTGGGAACCAGAACTAGTACCCTATCACCTGGAAAAAAAATTCTGGCCCTAGCACCCTTATTATACGTATTCCTCTGTGCTTCTTGAGCTTTCTCCATGTGTTCCCTCACTATGGGTAGGACTGCAGCAATGCGGTCCTGCATCTGGGCAACATGCTCTATTACACTTCTGTAAGGGGTAACCTCATGTTCCCAAGTCTCTTTGGCTATATCCAATAAGCCCCTTGGGTGTCGGCCATACAATAGTTCAAACGGGGAGAAGCCTGTGGATGATTGGGGAACTTCCCTAATGGCAAATAACAGGTACGGTAACAAACAATCCCAGTTTTTCCCATCTTTATCAACCGCCCGCCGTAACATGCTCTTTAAGGTTTTATTGAACCTTTCCACTAAACCATCTGTTTGTGGATGATAGACTGAGGTTCTGAGATGCTTGATTTTTAGGAGTTTACATAGCTCTTTTGTTACTTGGGACATAAACGGTGTTCCCTGGTCAGATAGAATCTCTTTAGGAATTCCGACTTGGGAAAACAGAACTACTAACTCTTTTGCTATGTTTTTAGCAGAGGTGCTACGTAGGGGAACTGCCTCCGGATATCGGGTGGCATAATCCAATATTACCAATATATGCTGATGTCCCCTAGCAGACTTTATTAAGGGTCCTACTAGATCCATAGCAATCCGGTCAAATGGTACCTCTATTATGGGAAGGGGTACCAATGGGCTGCGGTACGCCTTGAACGGGGCGGTGATCTGACATTCTGGGCATGAGGAACAATAATTCGTAATTTCTGCCAGAACCCCAGGCCAATAGAAGCTTCGGAGAACCTTTTCTTTTGTCTTTTCCACCCCTAGGTGTCCCCCCAATGGATGACTATGTGCGAGGTGTAATACTACGTTACGGAATGTCCGTGGTACCAACAATTGTTTAGTTGTAACTGATTTCCTTTTATCAACCCGATATACTAGGTCGTTCTCTACCTCGAAGTAGGGGTAAGCAAGTGACCTATCTGGTTGGCCAGGAGTACTATTCTGGTCCCGTATATTTCCCCTTGCTACCGCTAATGTGGGGTCCTCCCACTGGGCCTTCTTAAAACTCCCAGGACTGACCTCTAGGTCAGCGAGGGTCTTATCCGGTTCTGGGGTGGTAAGTGTCTGATCAACATCTTGATTTGGGGTATTCCCTACCAAAGTAGTGATGGGGAAGGGAATTTTACAGCACTCCTCCTTTTCCCCCTTCTTATTTGGGCCCTCGTCAGCCTCCATTTCTGAAAAAGGGAAAGGATTTGTTTCTTCTAATACTTCGTTATGGTCCGCTATTGAACTCTGGGCGCTATTCTGAGCGGGGGACCACATTTTTAGAAAATGGGGAAAGTCGGTTCCTATTAACACATCATGTGCCAGTTTGGGTACAATACCCACCTTGAAATCTAAAGAACCAAACTCTGTTTCAAAAAAAACATCAACAGTGGAATATTCATGATTATCCCCATGTATACAACAAATTGCCACTCTTTGTGAACTGTTTCCCTGTTTCTTCTTAATGGGCAAGAGGTATTCGGACACTAGTGTGACCATGCTCCCAGAGTCAAGAAGTGCCCGAACCCTCCTACCATTAATCTTTACAAATGCCCACAAATGGTTATTCAAGGGGTCCTCTGGGCTAGGGCCCATACATTGGGACAACAGTGAATAAGGTTCCACGCTGTTGCATTGCATGGGCTCCTCATTTAGTGGGCAGATTTTTGCTGTGTGGCCCCTCTCATGACAATTTACACATTTAGGTACATAGTCTGTGTCCCACTTAGAGCCTTTTCCCGGCTCCCCATGTTGGCTATTGCCCTTAGTGTGTGAACCACTGTTGCTGGTGCTGCGTGAAGGTGGTCGCCGCTCTTCAGCGCCCCTTAACCCCGGTACCCTTTTACCGTCTCTGGAAGAGTCCTGGAACCTTGGGTAGTGGGGTTGCTCCACGACTGTGGGTTGCGGGTTCTCTTCTGCTGCATTGTACCTTTCTACGAGAGCCACAAGCTCATCCGCATTGTGGGGGTCACTCCGACAGACCCAACGGCGTAAGGCAGAGGGAAGTTTTCTCAAGAACTGGTCCATGACCAACCGTTCCACGATGTGGCTGGCTGAGTTGATCTCGGGTTGTAGCCACTTCCGGGCGAGGTGGATGAGGTCATACATCTGGCTTCGGGTGGCTTTATCCATCGTGAAGGACCATGCGTGAAACCTTTGGGCGCGAACAGCCGTGGTTACGCCGAGGCGGGCGAGGATCTCGAACTTCAATTTTGCATAGACGTTAGCTTCGGCTGGCTCTAGATCAAAGTAAGCCTTCTGGGGTTCGCCGCTTAGGAAGGGTGCGATTAGACCAGCCCACTCAGCTTCTGGCCATCCCTCTCTCTGTGCCGTGCGTTCAAACGTGAGAAGATAGGCTTCCACATCATCCGAGGGTCCCATCTTCTGAAGGTAGTGGCTTGCCCTGGTCATTTTCGGGACTGGGGCTGCCTCTGCCAGTGGAAGGTTACTGATAGTCCCCCTTAGGATCTCGAGTTCCTGCTGTAAGCCCTGGGCGAACCGTTGTTGCTCCTCTCTCAGCAAGCGGTTTGTCTCTTGCTGGGTTGCATTCGCCTGTTGCTGATTTGCATTAGTCTCTTGCTGGTTTATTGACAGCCGTTGCTGGTTTGCATTAGTCTCTTGCTGGGCTATTAACAGCTGTTGCTGGGTTTCATTCGCCTGTTGCAGGGCTGCATTAATCTTTTGCTGGGCTTCATTCGCGTCTTTCTGGACAGCGACATTGCGTACCAGCGCACTCACCACGTCTTCCATCTTGTTTGGAGAGAAAACTCCCCCTCTTTTTTTTTTTTTTTAAAGTTCTTTAACCCGCAGACCTTTTAGTGTTCTGCCCGCATTCTCCACCATATGTGACAAACGGCTTACTCTGGGGCTCCGTCGTTTGTCCGGGACTATTTAGAACACGGTCTTTTAGGGTAGGTTAAATGATGAGGCGTCACGTACTGTTCCTTTAAACAGGCTATGCCTGGTTTATTCAGTCCCAGGCACTGAGACTGCCACAGTGCATACAACAGAAAACAGATCAAAACAAAAGCTGCTCACCTGAGCGATAACTTAACTTAGATATCCCTGACTCAGGGTTGGAAGTGGCTTTTCCACTCCCAACAACAAAACAAGGTACTTTTGCAGTCTTATACAAATGAACAGAAAGATTGAACCTGTTTGGGGAAGAGGCTTCTCCCCTCTGTAGTTCAGCAGCCTTCCAGCCTCCTGGCTCTTGTGGAGAGACCAGAGCAAACAGGAAACCAGTCTTACATACCTGATTCCTAATTAGCATGACAGGTGACAGAAATCAGGCAGCAGACAAACTCTGGTCTGGATCTCTCATCCCTCAGTTCCAGCGCTTGCCAAACTGTGGGATGGAGTGTATGTATTATAAGGCTGCACTCCCAGGCCAAACAGGATAGAAACTGTTTAGTATCCTGGGAGCCCTATATACGGAATTTATTACCATCCCCTGGTTTCTGTCACACTACCCATACCATTGGTGCATTCGGACATCCTCTCCCTCCAGTCAGCAATAATGAAATTCATCTGGAATAAGAAAAACCCACGAATTGCTAAGGGTATCCTGACGAGACCCACAACCAGGGGAGGCCTAGCGGTACCTTGTTTGTTCGCTTATTACAAAGCGGCTCAATTAGCCCAAATTCTCCAATGGCACACAGACCCAAGCCTTAGGAGATGGGTAGAGTTGGAGAAAAAATGTTGTGCGCCGATTGATATCCAATCGCTGATCTGGCTGCCCAAGGCGAGGGCGCGCCAGATCGGCACACCACTACAGACCATTGCCAACTCTATTCGAGTGTGGGAGGCCTCCAAATTTAGTTGTAACTTAACTACAAAGGCATCTCTTATGACGCCAATCATCGGCAACCCAGACTTCGCTCCGGGCCTAGCCAGTAAGAATATGAAATATTGGATGCAGGCGGGCATTATCCGACTGAATGATCTGAGGGACAGGATAAGTATACAATCATTTGATCAAATTAAATCCGCAAAAAATATCCCAAATACAGAATTTTTTAAGTACCTTCAGATCAGGGATTTCTATAACAAAACTGCAATTAGACCAAAACGCACTAATTTTGAGCAGCTGTGCTCCAGAGATACGGACACAAGGGGACTCACATCTAGGATGTATGGGGAAGTGGTCTGTCCAAAATTGACAAGCGAGACCCGGCCAATCTACATGCGACAGTGGGAGACAGACCTAGGGGAGACATTAGAGGACGAGGAGTGGGAGCAGATCATACAAGCAGCGGCTAAAAGCTCCATCTGTACCACACTAAAGGAGAACGCGTATAAGGTCCTGATGCGGTGGTACTACACCCCAACTAGATTGGCTAAATTTGTTAAGGGCTACTCCCCGCTCTGCCCAAAACAGTGCGGGGAGACGGCCGACCTGCAACACATGCTGTGGTCTTGCGCTAAGGTGGTCCCGATTTGGGAACAGATTAGAGATTGGTTGCAGCGGATTCTCGGTTGGGAGATCCCCCTGGACCCGTGGTTGTTCCTGCTGGGCAGACGGATCCAGGGTATGCCAAATGCGACACACAAATTAATAACGCATTTCGCAATTGCCACCAGGTGCGAGATTGCAGCATTATGGAAGCAGACAGCAATTCCAGTTATCCCAAAGATTCGGAATCGAATTTGGCTCGTTTGTCGGATGGAACAATTAACGAGTTTGGTTAATGACACCGGCACAAATTTCCTGAAAGTCTGGTCACCATGGCTAGCACAGGCGGACATCCCCGGGGTGGACACCGCCGCAATTCTGCTATAATAATCGAGAACGTGTTCTCCTTTAGAGGGCAGAAGCCAATAGACACATAGAGACGTACAGTTAGAAGACAGCCCCCTAAGTAACAAGTAACAACCCGACGACCCTACTGTGCAACAGCAAGATGATTCACTAGCACTAGAAACAGGTTTGCAAACAGCACTACCTCTACGGAAATGGCGATGAAACGCACAAGCGGACCCCTCGACGGCAGAAACTTCTGGAGCAGACCCCTCTCCGCCCCCCCCCCCCCCCCCTCTCTTTGCCCCCCCCCCTCCCCCCCCTCTTGTCCGATGTCCGGTTTGTCCTGTATGTCTTTTATGTACTGTCCCTGTCATAAAACAAAGTAGCCTTAATAAGGGACAGATGTTATTAAAGAGAATAAGAAAATAAGATGTTGGGGGATGGGAATGCAATGGGCTGTGATATATTGTCAGAATATGTATCCCCAATAAAGAAAATTGAAGTTGAAAAAAAAAAAATATAAGTAGGTTTTCTCGGAGACGCCCACAGAGGTAATGATGGGAGACTTGCGTTTGGAGAAATGATGATAGACTTTTATTTAGCCAAAGTTCAGCAAAAACAAAAACAGGGCTTTTCCGCAGCCCAAGTTCAGTTGTACAAACTATAGCTTTTTCTCAGCCAAAGTTCGGTAGTACAAAGTATATAGTAGCACAAAGTATAACAGGGCAACAGACCTTAGCCAAAGTTCAGTAGTGCAAAATACAGCAAGGCAACAGAATTGCAGACTCGATACCTCTGCAGTACAGAACGGCAGCCGTACTGAACTACAGGCCGCCTGTTTGTAAAGGTTTCAGCCCAGGTGGTATATTAGTGCTCCTGCATCCTCTAGGCAAGAGTTAACTATTAGCTGCCAAACAGTACTAGGCTATTGCTGAGAGGCTTGACCCTGCTACACTCACAAACTCATTGTGCATTGTGGTACTGTATGTGAAATCAGAACCTTCTACAACCTTACATTCCAAAACCCCTCAAATTATTTACAACCAAAACAAGACCACCTGGCCAAGTGTCTGTCTAGGTGTTTCTCGCCATATTTTTTTTAATTATTTTAATATTTTCCAGTTATTATTTAGTGTCATAGTTGTTTTTCAAATATTACACTTCTGTTAAGCCATTTTTCCTGCATTATTATTCAAAAAAATCGAAAACCCAAAACAAATCAAGTTTTGGTGAAACCAAAACACGAAAAATGTTTCGAACCGGAATCAAGTCTAAAACCAAATCACGGAAGTGTTCTAGAAACCAAAACACGAGTGAAAGAGCCCATCCTTATTCTTTATAATAGCAGATCATTTTCCAGAGGTAAAACAAAAATAAACAGGAGATAGAAAGTTATAGATAGTATTTAAGAAAGAACAGAGACTTTTTGTTTTGTAGAACGTGCTCTGGTGACCCTGATTTCGTCACACGAGTGTGGCACACGTTAAATAGGCCAGTCTGCCTTTACATTTCTCTAGTGGGCGATAGATGCCGTTCCTCCAAATGTAAGTTTGCACACACGTAAGATAAATGCACATATACTATATTTCCCTAGGGAGAGTATTGGCGAACTCTAGTTTTAAATTGTTAAAATAGCATTTATTTTTAAGAAAATGGCCAAAACTAATAACGTTATAAATTAAGTCATACTTTTCACCATTAATATTAAAAATAATAATAACTTTATATAGCGCTTTTCTTGCAATGGGACTTAAAACGCCTCACTGTTTTAAAAAGGGGAAATAAAACATTTAATGTTATAAAAGAGGGCAAACACAAGGAAAGATACAATACAGTAGCTATTAAATGTCAGACAGGTTGTGGTTCATTAATAAAATGCCTGGGTAAGCAGGTAGGTGTTGAGCCTGTGTTTATAGATTCCCAGAGAGGGGCCTCTCTAATTGTACGAGGCAGACTGTTCCAAAGAGTGGGAGCAGCGTGGCTAATAGCTCGGGCGCCAAAGGAAGTCACAGAGATTCTGGGAACTGTTAGGAGCAGTGGTGGGATTCAAAATTTTTAGCAACAGGTTCTCTCACCAGGGGAGGGAGGGGGGAAAGAGAGACGGGGGGGAAGAGAGACGGGGGAAGAGAGACGGGAAAGAGAGACTGGGGGGAAAGAGAGACTGGGGGGAAAGAGAGACAGGGGGAGGGGGGGAAAGAGATGGTGGGGGGGGAAAGAGAGACGGGGGGGAGCAGAGAAAGCAGGGTAGGGGGGAGAGCAGAGATACTAGGGTAGGAGGGGGAGAGCAGAGAAACCAGGGAAGGGGGGGGGAGCAGAGAAACCAGGGTAGGGGGGGAGAGCAGAGAAACCAGGGTAGGGGGGAGAGCAGAGAAACCCGGGGGAAAACAGAGAAACCCGGGGGAAGAGCAGAGAAACCCGGGGGAAGAGCAGAGAAACCCGGGGGGAGAGCAGAGAAACCCGGAGGGAGAGCAGAGAGACAGGGGGGGGAGCAGAGAGACAGGGCGGGGGAGAGCAGAGAGACAGGGGGGGGGAGAGCAGAGAGACAGAGGCGGGGGAGAGCAGAGAGACAGGGGGGGGAGAGCAGAGAAACGGGGGGGAGAGCAGAGAGACATGGGGGGAGAGCAGAGAGACGGGGGGGAGAGCAGAGAGACGGGGAGAACAGAGAAATCAGGGGGGAGAGCAGAGAAATCAGGGTGGGAGCAGAGAAACCAGGGGAGGGGGGGGAGCAGAGAAATAAAGGGGAGAGCAGAGAGACAGGGGGGAGAGCAGAGAGACAGGGGGGAGAGCAGAGAGACAGGGGAGAGCAGAGAGACAGGAAGGAGAGCAGAGAGACAGGGGGGAGGGCAAAGAGACAGGGGGGGCAGAGAGACAGGGGGGGCAGAGAAATGGGGGGGGCAGAGAGACAGGGGGGAGCAGAGAGACTAGGGTATGGGGAGCACAGAGACCAGTGTGACCCAGTGCAATGCATTTTTCAAAGTGCAACTTGCAAGCAGTGTAAGTACAAATTTGATACATTGTATGTTTTTCTGTCTCAGTTAAGGCCTCGTTCAGGGTGCTGGCTTCGGAGGGAGGGAGGGCGTGCTGACATGCGTGCGGCCGTGGGATACAATGTATTTAAAGTGAACTGTGGTTGTCAGGGTAGCAGCTGCCCTGTCTCCGAAGTACGGAGTTGACGCTGGCTACAGTTTCAATAAACATGCCAAGTCGTTTTTTGAAGCTGCAGCAGGGTCACTGGGACCTCGGCAGCCAATGAAATCATTCTTGAGAATGATTTCAAGACTGCAACTCGGATCCCTAACCTCAGCTCTGTAGTCCCGCCCCCTCCCCGCCTCCTCAACTCCTGAAAAAGTCTGCTGGGGAGGATGAACACACATCGCCTAGCAGACTGCCGCCCTCCCTCCCGAACGCCCTCCCTCCAATGCCTGCCTCTGGCACCCTGAACGAGGCCTAAGGCAGTGATCACATTGGATCTGTCGTAACCTGGCAAAAGGGTAGTGGCCCCTTCCCCCCAAGGTTTAAGCTTGCCCCACCCTACTTTCCAAGTTGGCAGGTCAGTTTCATTTTGCCAGGTTACGACAGATCCAATGTGATCATTCTTCCTGTAATTATACAGGTAAATAAGAATTTTAACCCAGGTGAGTGTTAGGACCTGCTTTCGGTCATGCCTTGTAAGTGGCAGCAGGCTTAAGACGCTTTGGCCAAAGGGTTAAACTAAATGACCCTTTTTACAAGAGATATATAGGTATTGCACTGTGTATTTTTGTCACAATGGAAGTAGCTTTGGGCATTTTTGTTTTTGTTATATCCATCATTTGATATAAATGTTATTACTGGTATCCCAACATTCAAAACTATAAGGAGAGGGAATTTCTTAAAATGTGTGTCTGTAATGAAGTCTTCGGTGTCAGGAACATATAATATGTGTACTTTTTGTGAAGTATAGCTGAGATTGTGCATACAACCAAACTTGGTAGCAGTCCATTTTACATAGTTACATAGTAGATGAGGATGAAAAAAGACGTACGTCCATCAAGTTCAACCTATGCTAAATTTAGACGACAGATACTTTATCCTATATCCGTACTTACAGTATATTGATCCAGACGAAGGCAAAATAAAAACCCCAGTGACACATCATCTAATGATATCTCATAAGGGGGAAAATAAATTCCTTCCTGACTCCAAATATTGGCAATCAGATTACTCCCTGGATTAGCATCCTTCCCATGTTTACTTATTTTAATGACAATACATCCAAGTGTGCGTGTTTTTCATAGAGCAGTGATGTAAAATCACACCGTTTAAGGTAAGATAATATATCAATAGTGGAATCAGCAGAGGGTATGAGATTCAGGGTAGAGGTTTTAAGAATCTCGGTGTCCATGGAGCCTTAGATGTAAGGGAAGAAATATATGTTCTATCTATCTATATCATGTGTATTACTGTGTAAAGGGCTATGTCCATGGATGGACATAAATAAAGATGTACATACATGACCATGTCTGTGTCTGAAATATGAAGGTGCAGTACCTGCATTCCCAAACATCTAGCCTGCCTAAATGAAATAAGCTGCCCCAAGCTGCTTATTGGGAAACACTGCCAAGCAATATCATGGGCCACTACTCACCATGCAAATGGTTACAGAAATCATTAATTTTTATGCAGTAAACAACATTAAATTAGGAACATGATGACACAGTACATACGAGTAATTTGTAAACCACAATAAAAAGGTACATTGGAGTCTGGGAATCAAGCCTTCATTAAAAGCACTGAGAAGATGAGAAAAGCCTAAAGGTAGGAACAGTACACAGTGCATGGTCTGGAAAATTGGGAATAAAGACATGTGATAAGATTGGAAAAGATATAATGATACGCAACAGGAATCTGGTTTAATATTATTGCACAGTGAGTTTTTTAATTAGGTGATCATGTTATCGCCATGCTGGCTGGGCTCTTGGGTCAAATACACTACAATGCAATGCAACATGTGAGGCTAGTGCAGGGGTGGGCAACTCCAGTCCTCAAGGGCCACCAACTGTCCAGGTTTTAAGGATATCCCTGCTTCAGCACAGGTAGGTCAGTCAAAGAGTGAAAAAACAAAAAGTGATCCGGCGCCAAAAATAAGTCCAAACAACAAATAAGTGATTCTCACAATACGTAATGTCCAGTCCTGTTGACCAGGTGATCCTTCAGACATATCTTGAAGGTTGTCTCACAGTATGTGGAGATAAATATAAACAAACACAAACCCGATCATAGTGTATAACTATAAAACTGTTGGTAGGACAAAACATACAATAGCATAAGAAACAAACAATAGCAACCACTCTAACCAAACTAATACTAACATGCAACTAGACAACACCTATAATGAACTACTGTAAAAAAACAACTGTTTAATAAAAATATAGAAATATAAATTATCACATACACCGGGAGTAATGACTTTAACAATCCGATCCGGGGGGGCGGGGGGATAGGAATCCTACTTACAACAAGCAGGATACAAGCAGGATAATGTCTGTCTCTGTCCAAACAGGTCTCAGAGCAGGGTGTCTGTGATGTTATAGCCATAGTGTTGGTACCAATATATATATATATCTTTGGTGCCAATAAATTGTTTTTATCTTAAGGAATTACTCTATGGAGCTTGCGCTCTCCTTCTTTGTGTGTTTTATTTATATATATATATTTACACATATATACAGTATGTGTGTGTTTGTGTCACTTGAGCACTAATTGCACTCCCAGTAACATCACTTACCGCTTGTGTTGCCTCCTGCTGGCCATTCTTATTGAGTTGGATACTTGAGAGACATACAGGCCCAAACTCAGCACCAGAAACGCCTGACTGCATAGAACTAAGGTAAGAAGTGGATGTAAAGGAACAAAATAACATATGATGAAATGCAAGGTACAACTGCAAAACAAGACAGGCGCTGTGTGGAAAAATGGAAAGGTGTTTGAAGGTCTAGTAAAAAAAATAAAAAATTTTATATATATATATATATATATATATATATATATATATATATATATATATATATACACACACACTGCTTTTATAAACTGTTTAGTATTAAGCTGTTTAAAAATTTATGTCAGTAATAAAATGCTGGTTAATATGGGGAAAACTTGTGATTTTGATGAAACCTGAGTAGCAGCAGGCTGGCAAAACTGTAATTCAAGGATGCTCAATTCCAGTCCTCAAGACTTCCCAAGATCACCCAACAGGTCAGGTTTTCCTTGTATCCCTAGTTAGCACAAGCAGCTCAATCAGTGGCTCAGTCTTTGATTGAGCCACCTGTGCTGAAGCAGGCTCTTCAACTGAGCCTCTGATTGAGCCACCTGTGCTCAAGCAGGGATATCCTTAACACTGGACCTGTTGGGGGGGTCTTGAGGACAGGGGTTTAGCACCCCTGTTGTAATTAGTAGCACCTAGATCTACCAATGCCATTATTTGCGCTTACACATTAACAGCTTGAAAGAAGTAGCACCCTTACTAAAATAATGCATCAGTCATTGGAGAGTCTGTTTAACAGCAGACTAGCTGTATTTGATCATCTAAATTCTCACCTGGATCATCGGATGTTAAATGGCAGAAGAGTAAGTCAGGTGCTGCCAGAATATGGTGGCAAAGTACTTGTTTTTTTCAGTTGCGTTAAAATGATTCAGACCCGATGTCTGCAGATATATAGCGGAATAAATTCAAAGCAGTCATGTTTTTATTGGCTATTGCCAGTAAAGCAGCGGTTTATAAGCATTCTTTGCATAGCCCTGTACTTTGTTGGAACATTTGCCCAGATGTTGAATTAAAGGAATATTTAGCCTTCATATAAGCTTTAGAGGGGATTTGCCATTAACATCCCTTATATCCAAACACTTATTTTTGCACTAATACCATAGATCAATTAAAGCAGCCGTCCAAGCGGCTGTTTTTTTTTTTATTACTTATTATTTTGTTCCTTTTAATACGGGCATCAATGCAATCCACACAATGATAAGAAATTAGCTAAATTGCCGATTGGTCCATTCTTCTGTGATTGATTGGTGAAGATTAGGCTTCGGGATTCACTAAATGGCTGTCAGTGCAGAAGAAGAGGACAAAAGATGCAAAGTTCTGTGGGGAAGGTCATGTGACCAGGCAGTCACTAGATACAATTGGTGCACTGCTAGAAGGGACATGGCTCAAAAATGGGTCTGCAGAGCCTGTTTCAGAAGAGGAAGGGGATGTGACTTTGTAAATGGTTACTATAGAAACAAGAAATGCTTGATACATTAAAACATGTAATTCAGAGTTGTTTTTAAAAAACAATGTTAGACAATGGGTGGAGGTTGAGGTGGAACCGCTGACCATGGTGCTGGCCAAACCAATAGATGAATTAGGAACGGCAGAAAGTAAGATGATCACTCATGTAATGACAGCTGCCCGCTGTGTTATTGCGGCTGCCTGGAAAAAGGTAAATGCGCCTTCTAGGCAGACTGTCTTACGGAGACTAAGGGAAATAAAGATGATGGAGCTCCTCACAGCACAGTTGAACCAGAAAACTGACAAATTTCACAAAATTTGGGAAATATGGCCAGGAAACTAGGGACCCCATATAAATAAATACAGAAATACCAGACAAATGGGCTCGTCCTACCCCCCCCCCCCTTCCACTCCTCCCACCCTTCTTTTTCTTCTTTTCTACGTTCTTCTCTTTCCTTTGTTAAGCTCATGAGAGACGCGTGTTATATCAATTATTTTATTTCAGATGACGAACTGTTAATGCTCTTTGTTGTATGGACAAGTGACACTGTTAAAACATCATATGTATTCCAAGACTATATATTTGTTATGTCTCTCTAAAACAATAAAAATAAATTGAAACCAAAAAAAAAAAAAAACAATGTTACAAGTATTTCCTCATACTGTAGTACAGAACTGATTTTTTTTTTTTTTTTTTTAAACACACGTTGGACATTGCTTGGTCTGCAGCTTTAAAGAAAAAAAGTGAAAACTTTTGTTTTCTTATTTTGATTCTCTAACACTAGTATCGGGGGGGTGGGGTAGAATGGGTTGGTGAATATTAGGATTTGTATGACATCATTAACACACACCCTTCCTAGCAGCAATGCATTGCGAAGCGAACGTGTTCAATGTGAATATTCCATTTCCGAACAACCTTTCCAAGCTCGTATAAAGTAACACTGGTGTCATCATGAACTGCGTTCCCCTATTCCTCCCTGCACATAGTGAAACTGAATATTTTGCTACTGTAGGTCTGTCTCCAGGCTCATGTGTAATTTGCAATCAGACAGAGCGCATATTGCACCGAGCATTGGTAAGAAGAGAATCTCTCGATCATCGTGCCTCTTAATGACTTTGCTAAGAGCCCATGCTATTGAGGGACTCAGCATGACAAGATTTACAACCCTGCATTTTTGCAACAAATCCTGTATGTAGCGAGAGCCTTCTTTAGCACAAGCAATTGACCTGGTTTTAAAGCAGCCTTATAGATAACTCAAAGTAGGGGTGTCAAACTCGATCCTCAACGCCTATCAACAGGCCAGGTTTTATGGATATCCTTGCTTCATTCAGCACAGGTGGCTCAATCAGTGTCTGCACCCTGTCTTAAAGGGAAGTTAGAATTCAGACCAGAATGAGTCGCTGATATTGATAACTTACCTCTGGAATCAGATGTTTGCTTGCTAACAAATAACATCCCCAAAAGTACAGTTGTAGCAGACTGTTGCCGCCATGTTGTGTCTAGCACATGCGCAGTACCATGCGCAGCGGTAGGCACTGAGGAAGTTCGCGCATGTGCAGTGAATAGCGCGCGAAGGCTGGCCAATGGAACAGAGGCTCTGAGCTGGGACTACAATTCCCATGAGCCTCAGCAGGGATATGTGATGCCAGGGAGCGAATAGGAGAGGAGCATTTGCTGGCAGACAGGAAAGGGAAGCGTGGGGGAGAGACCACGCTAGCAGTGCGCCCCGGAGAAGCAACGGGAGAGGAGGTGTGTGTTGCAGGGGGTCAGTGACCCACCTGAATAGGCCAGAGATTTCCCTTAGGCTCCAGTGTAGACCCTGAGTCACCACCAGCTTGTGGTACTGCAGGGAACAGCCATATATATAGGGACAGCATACCCTTTATTTAGGGTGACCAGATTTTCAAAATGAAAAACCGGGACACATTTATAGATAATTTTTAAAAACAAATTACATCACATGATGCACCCCGTTGCCATGACGAGACACTGACGTCAGGCAGTGACATGTTGCCATGACAATGTGGCATCACCTGATGCCTCGGCACCATAATGCGTCCCGTTGTCATGTCAACGTGATGCCGCGTGACATCACGGAGCATCTCGTTGTTATGGCAATGGGCATTACGTGACGTTGCGCAGCCATGTTGACGGAATTTGTAGGGGAAGTTACAGCCAAAGGCAAGATAAATAAATATATAATAAAAAGATCTACATTTTTTTTGTTATCTCTGGGTTAGCCTTCAATAGAAGGTGGCAACCCTGGTTGCATTGTGTGTTTCTGTATACAGATGTGGGCCCTGCAGAGTGTGTGTGTGTGTATAGAGGTGGGGGCACTTACCTGCACACACAGCCCCATCTCTTCTCATACCTCCCCCTCATATCTCCCCCTCCTCACCTCATATCTCCTAATATCTCCCCCCATCCCTCCTCATACCTCCTCCTCATACTACCCTTCCATTCCTCATATCTCCTTCTCATCTCTCCCCCTCACCGCCTCATAACTCCCCTCCTCATATCTCCTCCCCTCTTCCTATCTCCCTCTCCACATATCACCCCCATCCCTCCTCATCTCCCCCTCATACCTTCTCCTCTCCTCATATCTCCCCCTCCTCACCTCATACCTTCCCCTCCTCATCTCCTAATATCTCCCCCATTCCTCCTCATATCTTCCTCTCCTCTCCCCATGCCTTCCCCTCCCCTCCTCATGCCTTCCCCTCCTCATGCCATGCCTTCCCCTCCTCATGCCATGCCTTCCCCTCATCATGCCATGCCTTCCCCTCATCATGCCTTCCCCTCCTCATTCCATGCCTTCCCCTCCTCATGCCATGCCTTCCCCTCCTCATGCCATGCCTTCCCCTCATCATGCCATGCCTTCCCCTCCTCATGCCATGCCTTCCCCTCCTCATGCAATGCCTTCCCCTCCTCATGCCATGCCTTCCCCTCCTCATGCCATGCCTTCCCCTCATCATGCCATGCCTTACCCTCCTCGTCTCCTATGACATACAGGAGATACACAGACAGGACACACAGCTCACTGCATCCGCACCCCGGTACTAAGCCCCGCCCCCGGCATACTCTGACCTCCAACCAATCCCCTGCTTGTACTCTAAAGCCCCGCCCCTGACATTCTACTATTGGAAAAGTCATAAAAGAAAAGGGATCCTCCGGCGCGTGGTTCCACTTTTGACTCCGGGACACATGAAATAATAAACAGAAAGAGGGACCACAATTAGGGGTAGTTAAAACAATGGATCATATAAGTAGGTTTCAGTAGGAACACACTTACATTAGACAATGATTCTCCAATAGGGATAAGGGAGACTTCCTGATGGTACCTCAAATTAGGGAAGAGAAGGGAAATATAGTATAACACTGCTTTATTAACAAATAAGTAAAAAAGAGATTGGAAACTCACAAACGGCCAACAATTTATGGCAATGAGAAGAAATGCATCCAGACTCCACAGACCGTCCTCCAGAGTCCCTGGCTGTCGCTCCAGCTGGTAAGATGGTTCTCTGCAGAGATGTATCAGCAGCAAGGGGGTCTTCTGGTGCTCGTGCACAGACCAGGTTCCTCCCTTTTGCTTTTCTCCCTGCCGCAGCTCCCACTTGCGCGTCAGTCGCAGTGCTGCCTCCATGCCGGATGAAGCTCTAACTCCTCAGTACAGTGGCCTGTGATGCCCAAAGTTTGTCAGACGCGTTTCACAAAATAGCTTCTTCAGTGACAATAATCTCTATATATATATATATATATATATATATATTCCTACAGCCTTCAAAACTGCAAAGCCAGTGCAACCAACCTCACACTGATGAGAGCTTTGTATCTGATTCTTAGCTTATTAGCTTATAAGGGCTCCATGTAAAAATGTTTTTCAGGCAAAAGGTGACCTGGTGTGCTCATTTGCATGTCTTTTCCCAGAATCCCTCGCTGCAGTGGAAGCACTGTATGCTAGGTGATAATGGTAAAAGGCAGGGTTGCAGACCTGTCTAAGACATGTACAGATGAAGCGGTCGTAATTCAAAAACTTCACGCGTTGTATATCTCGGAATACCTACGTCATGGCGCGTCATTACCGCGTGGAGACTCGTTTTTATCGAGTGCAGAAAATGTAATTTTAGTTTTCTGGTTTTTAAACACCTGCAAATTGACACAGTACTGTACTGTACAAATTACAATTCATTCATTTCTGCCACGGAAATGCGAAACGCGAAGAATTGCACCCGAAGAAATCGGAATCCATGAAAATTCAAACAATTGGCCGCGTGGAGTACAGCAGAGCACATGAAAACGGCTCTGTGTTTTGTTCGAATAACGGCCGCTGCATCTGTAAATGTGCTCAAAGTGATCTTTTTTTTGATGTGTATGTGTGCCACTGTGAGACATTAACTTTTAACATCTGTGATTTATTTGTACACTTTTATCCTCCAGTACCTTGGAACTCTCTCCTCCTGCATCTCACTATGCCCTCCCTATTTCTTTTTCCGTTTACTGTTTCCTCACTCCTTTGTGAGCATTTCTGTTCTCTACAACATCTCAACTCCCCACTGCACCATTATTTATACACTTCTCTCCCAACAACTTATTTACCCCTCAGTAAAAAACACCCACACAAATCCTCTATTCACACCCACTATCTACTCCTTCCTGCTGCTGGGGATCTTCCTTAAGCCTGAAGCCAGACATACACACCTGATCTCACTCATGCCTCCCTGCCACCTCTTCCCCTGTAAATGGTGTTAACCTTTTCATTTAACATTGACCTTCCTTAAATTTTACCCCACAAATCAAGAATCCCAATAGCCTGCCCTCATGGCTAATGTCCCACACTCAGTCACTCCTACCACCCATTGTGACCAAGCACTGCCATCTACAGCACCTGCTGTCTCTGTAAGTTTCCCATTAAACCCCTTAGATTGTAAGCTCTTCGGGGCAGGGATTTCCTTTCCTATTGTCTGATTTTGCTGCACTTATTGTATAATTATAAGTCCCTGTACTGTATTCTTTGTGAAGCGCTGAGTACACTTTTGGCGCTATATAAATAAAGACATACAATACTATATACTGTATATATATATATATATATATATATATATATATATATATATATATATATATATATATATATGAATTCCCTTTGTAAATGTCCCCAACGGGCCCCTGACCTAAATCCCGCCACCCCAAGTGTTCACAAAGTTTGCGTTCCCCTTCTGTGTGTGCTGGCTGCTGAGAGAAGAGAAAGTGGTGAGAGAGTCTGGATTTGGAATCTGCTGTCACGGCACGCTATGGCTACCAGGGGCCCACCAGTGACTAGTTCGGCCCTGGTCACGGCATGCTATGGCTGCCAGGGGCCCACTAGTGACTAGTTCTGCCCCGGGTCATGGCACACTATGGCTGCCAGGGGCCCACCAGTGACTAGTTCTGCCCCGGTCACGGCACGCTATGGCAGACAGGGGCCCACCAGTGTCTAGTTCGGCCCCGGTCACGGCACGCTATGGCTGCCAGGGGCCCACCAGTGACTAGTTCGGCCCTGGTGATGGCACGCTATGGCTGCCAGGGGCCCACCAGTGACTAGTTCCGCCCCGGTCACGGCACGCTATGGCTGCCAGGGGCCCACCTGTAACTAGTTCTGCCCTGAACACAGCACGCTATGGCTGCCAGGGGCCCACCTGTAACGGATCGGGGGACTCGCGCTTCCCAGCGTGTCCCCGTCACCCTGGGTCCTCCGGCGGCTAGCCGTCCCACTCCCTTACGTCCCCAATCTCTATCCTCCTCCCTGAGGCGTTCCCCCACGGCACGGTCCGGACGCCCCGGCACACATTCTGCACACGCGCGCGGTCCCCTCACTGTGTGCGCGCGTTCCCGATCACTGGTCTCCTATCGAGGGATTCGCGCCCCTCGGCGTGCCTCCGTCATCCCAGCTCTTTCCCTACCTGGTTCCTCCGCTCCTCCTTCCTCCCTGACTCTCCAGCCGAGCACCTCCTCTGCGATGCTTCCCCCACGCTCTGGTGCTCGTGCGGTGCGCGCACGTGGCAGTGTTACAGAAGGCGCGCGCACCCGCTCTAGTTATCAACCCTCCGCAGGCACTGGCTCCGCCCCCCGTCGGTTGCTCGCTATTACCCTAGATTACCTCCCTGTCTCCTCCCCTGCTCTCACAGACCTATCCCTGTAATTACCCACTCAAACCTCTGCTCCTCCCCTCACCCCTATTGGTCCTTCTTCCCATATAACCCCACTCTTTCCTCTCAGTCCTTGCTCTGCATAGCTTTCCTGTAGCTCCTGTGTGTGCAGTATCTATGCCTAGCTCCCTTGTCTGTTTCAGTTCTGGTTCCTGTCCGTGCCCCTGTTTGGATTCCTTTGGTTGAACTTGAACTCTGCTTTGGACTTGACTATGCTGCCTTCTCCTGCACTTGAACCCTGGCTTTCGGACATCACTACGCTGCTCTCTACAAACCCGGAACTCTGGCTCTTGGAAATTACCCTCCGACCTCTGGCACCCCGGACTCAGCAAGTATAATGTTAACCCTTACTCACCAGGCCCGGCAACGCAACTACCACACTCCATGCACGCCCTCACTGCTGTGGGTGCGTGTTATACCCTTACCCACCTCAGTACTGGGGACTGGCCAGGTCTGCGGGCATACAGGCGTTACACCACCAGTGACTAGTTCCGCCATGGTCACGGCATGCTATGGCTGCCAGGGGTCCACCAGTGACTAGTTCCGCCCCAGGGCACAGCGGCACACTATGGCTGCCAGGGGCAGGGCCACAGACAGCTTTCCCGGGGCCCAGGACTAACGTTTCCACCTGCGGCCTCCACCCACGTGTCGGCGGCCTTGCAAGAACGCCCCCTCCCCTTCTCACACACCTCACTCTCATTTCACACGCCACACCTCATGGGGGTGATCCCCCATGTATTTTTTTCCCCTCTCCACACTCAATAACCTCCCTCCCTGATATACGAGCACACAGTGACATACACACACACAGTGACACACAGTAAGGTCCCCACCCCAAACACACACATACAAATAAGCCCTCCTCCCCCTGCGGTGGCAAGGTGCCTGGGAGAGTGGTATAAGGGGGGCCTGGGCTTACCTGGGGCCTTTTAGATGAGCCTGCTGGAGCAGCATGGCCAGTACAAGGCAGAGACCATTGGGCCCGCAGAGGCCTGTGGAGGGAGGGACAGATGGGCGGTGCTGAGGGAAGTGCAGGGCCCTGCAGGAGGGAATGGAGAGACACGCTATGGCTGCCAGGGACCCACCAGTAACTAGTACCGTCCCTGGTCACAGCACGCAATTGCTGCCAGGGATCCACCGGTGACTAGTTCTGTCCCTGGTAACAGAATGCTATGGCTGCCAGGGACCCACCGTTGACTAGTTGTGCCCCTGGTCAGAGCACACTATGGCTGCCAGCGACCCACCGGTAACTAGTTTTGTCCCTGGTCAGAGCACGCTATGGCTGACAGGGACCCAACGTTGACTAGTTCTGCCCCTGGTCACAGCACGCTATGGCTGACAGGGACCCACCGTTGACTAGTTCTGCTGCTGGTCAGCAACATGTTACACAACCGTCTAAACAAGTTTAGAAGAGTTTCTTCCCTGTCTACATCTTGGGCTACTTCAACGTTCAATGTTTGCCATTAAACTATCTTTTTTGAATGCTAAAACTTCAATGTGAAGCCTGGTAATCATTTTCTGCAAACCTAATTATGTTTCTAAACCATTGTAGAAAGTAATAAGAAAAAGTCCTGCTGCTGTTATATATTATTGTATCCAGCTGTGCCTGGAACAGGGCTCGTAGGAAATATAAACACAGAAGCATCAAGGTTCATAATGGCAGGAATGATATTGGCAACTATTTTGACTGCCTCTCTCTCACAGGGAGCTTATGAACATAGCTTATAAAAGTGCTGATAGACCATCACATGATAGATGTGTAACTATCCAGGCACATATAAATCAACAATATTTGTGATGTTACGAAAGAACCTTTGGCTCTGCGGCCATCATGAAGCTGGCCAAACTCCGACAATCCCGTGCTCAGAACTGCAATGCATGGCCTCTTCTAAAGGACTATATAATGTACTTTAGATACCCACTGTGGGTTGTAGGTCAGATATCCTACAATCACAGTGATCATAAGATGTCAGCAATGGAAATCATGATAGAGTTAAAACGTGCCCGATTTGTTTGCTAACTTAATTGAGGAACGTTTTTATTAAAATGAAGAGTTCAACTATTATGTAAGATAGTAACAAGTAGAGATTGGGGAAACATTCCCCTAATTTGACAAATGTAGTGAATTTTGAACCATCGCTGCCCGCAAAAATGTAACATGTACAGTAACTGTATGTTTACAGTATGTAACCCTGCCTGCCTGGCTCCTAGGGTGCTTACTTCAATGTCTCGTATCTTGGCTTTCTCAGATATGTTTACCTTTGTCACTGTGCTGGATTTGTGTGGCTGGTCGATGATATAGCAATGGTGACGCATGGAACTTTATTCATTCACCAGCTTTTTTATTGATGCATCGTTGTACACAATAATTTGGTATAGGCATTGCTACATTCGTCCTGATCCTATCTGAACCTTCTTCCCCAGCTGCCCCTATCTCAAAACCCTCTTCCGAATTGCTTTGGTAGAATTACATATTATATGGACACCTGTAGGGCCTATTGCTAATCTCCCCATGTTGGGGATAACTGTCCCTCCCTCGGGCACTGCATGGCACCTTGTGGTAGTCTGGAGGGCGGCCAGCTAGGGAACCTCCAATGGGGCTAGTCTGACTATGATGTAGGGCAGGGGTCTCCAAACTCAGTCCTCAAAGGCCACCAACAGGCCAGGTTTTATGGATATCCCTGCTTTAGCACAGGTAGCTCAATCAGTTGCTCAGTCTTTAATTGAGCCACTGATTGAGCCACCTGTGCTGAAGCAAGGATATCCTGAAAAGTTGGCCTGTTGGTGGCCCTTGAGGACTGAGTTTGGAGACCCCTGATGTAGGACTACAGCCTGTTGAGTCCTTTCAGGGCAAAGGTTACCTCTCCTTGTGAACCCTCAAGGGTGAAGGGAGCCATCTCTATGGAATGCTACCTAAGCAGGGCACTGTCCCCCTCACTAAAGCATAAAATGGGATCCTTCCCTATCCTATCATATGAACGTATATACACTATATATCTGAATCTGCATTCAAGAAGCTTCCCCTGGTCTATATATATCTTGTGATGTCTCTGTCTCCTGAGGACGGTGGGGCTAAACATCTGCTGTGTCACCCTAACACCATGTGATGGGAAAGAGGTGTTACTCTGTATGGGCCCACACAGTTAACCCTCTAGGGCCATGGTAATCCGGAAGGGGGTGTTGCAGAAGACAATGTGGGTTATCTGAGAAGGCTTGTTGATTCGCCTTTGTATAAAGCAGGAACATAAAGGAGCTTCATTCAGCGTAAACATGTCCCAAAAGAATAGATCGAACAGACCTGTTCAACAGTTCAAAATGTGGGGTTCACTTTCCTTAGGGAGGGCCATCAAGGGTCTGGGTGCTTTAGCTCAGATTCCTAGGTCTCACTGACTCAGACAGCAGTCTCCCTGTGATTCTGACAGCCCTGAAACAGTATAGAAAAAACTTGGGGAGCGCTCAATAAGTGATGTGCAAACAATGAGCAAAATAGTGAATGAGTTAAATACTCTTAAAAGTGCATATACAGGTAAACCCCGTTATAACGTGATTCGGTTATAACGCGGTTTTCCCGTAGCTCCCGTTTCCAAAAAAAAAAAAATTTTAAATTAATTTTTTTTTTATTTGCACACTGCACACACTGCACACACTGCACACACTGCACACACTGCACACACTGCACACACTGCACACACTGCACACACTGCACACACTGCACACACTCTCACTGCACACACACTGCTCACTGCTCACACTGCACACTGCACACAGCACACACTCTCACTGCTCACACTGCACACAGCACACACTCTCACTGCACACACTGCACACACACTGCTCACTGCTCACACTGCACACAACACACACTCTCACTGCTCACACTGCACACAACACACACTGCACACACTGCACACTGCACACACTCTCACTGCACACACTGCACACTGCACACACTCTCACTGCACACAGCTCTCACAGCACTCAGATGTCAGCAGCCCACCCCCCCCCCCCTCACATGTCAGCAGCCCACCCCCACCCCCACCCCCCCTCACATGTCAGCAGCCCACCCCCCCCCTCACATGTCAGCAGCCCCCCCTCACATGTCAGCAGCCCACCCCCCCTCACATGTCAGCAGCCCACCCCCCCCCTCACATGTCAGCAGCCCACCCCCCCCTCGCCATGGGAAGGCAGCATGAATATAATAGGATTATCTCACTTGTCATGTACAGCCCTGCCTGAGGCATCCCTTTAAACCCTTCTCCTGCCCAAGGGTACCTGCAGCTTACTGCCTGGCCTATTGTTGGTTAACCCTTTCGTTGCTGGATTAAACATCTTTTGTCCTTCAGTCGCCATTTTAACACCACACACACACACACACACACCACACACACACACACACATACACACACACACACACACCTTTTAGATCAGCTCAGCACATCCTCTCTCCCCGGTACTAAGCCCCGCCCCCTGCATGCTCTGACCTCTCCGGCAGCTTGCTACCGCGCACCGCAAAACCTGGGGGCTGGGAGGGAGAGGGAGGGAGGAGGGATGAATCGCCGCCATTTTTTTAAACTTTTTTTTAATTTATTTATTTCATTAACTGGCGCCCGACCAGAGTCATCGCAGGCCGCACAGAGAGGCCAGACCGGCCGCATGCGGCCCGCATGTTGTGCAGACCTCTTCCTTCCTTCCCTCCTCACTCCCTTCCGATCAGGTGCGCGGCGGCCATTTTTTTTTTTTACTTAGCGCGACCCTGTTACTAACGCGGTGGTCTCGGGGTGGACCCCGAGGACCGTGCTATAACAGGGTTTACCTGTATTATGGATAAAATTGATTTTTAAACCATATGCTGTAAACAATTATTCTCATGTGGCTGCGTGTAACTTCAGTCTTCCTCCCAGGGTCATAAGAAATAGAAGAGAATACCAATGGTGCAAGTCATAAAAGTGTATCAGGGTCAAAACAACAGAGCTTTAAAATGTACACTCACATTTAAAACTCCGGAAACATTCCTTGTGTGGGTATCTGTTGGCGTTGATGTTATTTGTCCTTCAGAGTCTCCGTTTCAGCCTCCCCTGCTCCGTGTATCCGAAGGGTGCCTAGGAGCGCCGGCTTGCTCGCTAGGCAGTTACTTCCTGGTTGCTGACGTCAAGGAGCTCGCATCTCACGATATTTGGGTCTGCCTTGCTGAGGCTGTTCCTCAGGAGGAAGCCAACAGGTAAAACATGTTGAGTTGGAGAGCTGTCATCATCTGGAGACATGGGAGAGGCGTTTTTGGAAGTCCTCAGAACAGCCATGGGAAAGGGAGGGCTACAAAAAGAAAAAAAAGAAAGGGGGGGGGGGGGAAACAACCATTTTGTAACAAAATTCTTACAGTCATCAACAGTCATATTTCAACACGCACGGCATTTTATAAACAACATATTCTATTCTCCTCACTCCCAAAGCCTCCTGTCTACTAAAATCACATCTTTATCCCACGGTTCCCAAACTCTATCAAACTTTATTGTGGTATGATTCAGAAATTAGGTGATTTCTCCATTAGTTGGACATCATTAACCCTTCTAATAATCTCTCTTCTGGAGGGCGGAAGTGTTTTCTTCCACGCTGCTGCTACAGCGCATCTAGCTGCCGTTAGGATATGCAAGATCAATTTAACTCTATAGTGGTTCACATCCTCCATAGGTTTAGCCAGAATAACGCCCTCCCGGTGAGTGCCAGTACACCATCTGTCTCAAATGAGAGGCTATATAATATTTTAAAATATTTGGTACTGCCAAACCTCCTTCCTTAGACTCCAACATAATTGATCTGGCTATTCTTGGTTGTTTATGATTCCAAATAAATTGCATAATTCGATTTTTAATTTCTTTTATATTTGTATGCAGGACAGGTATTGGTAATGTCTGGAAATAGTACAGAAGTCTGGGGAGGATATTCATCTTAATCGCAGTTATACACCCTAACCAGGAGATACAGTGGGAGTTCCAGATTTGTAAATCTTTTCTTATCTTAGAAAAAAGCTTAGGGTAGTTATACTGTATTTATATAGGAATTGGAGTCTCTGGTGAGGTGAATCCCCAGATAATTTAAATGGGTCTTTTTCTACTTGTAGTCAAAATGACCTTGAGAACCTCAACCTCCCATTCCATTAAAGTTAGATTTAACATTTCCGACTTTACTACATTGACTTTATATCCTGATAGATCACCGAATCCATGGAGGGTGGATTGTAAATTCGGAAGGGACACCAAAGAGTTAGATATGGTAAGAATGATATCATCCGCAAAGAATTATATTTATTAGCACTCATCTTTTATTTTAATCCCTTGTATATTTGGGGAGGTTCTGATTGTAGCAGCAAGAAGTTCGATTGTCAGGTCAAAAAGAAGAGGAGAGAGATGACACCCCTGTCTAGTTCCATTCTTAATTGTTATTAAGTTCCTCTCCATTCCTGGAATTTTCAGAGTGGCTTTCGGAGTCTGAAAAACGGTGCGGATCCCCTGTAAAAAAAAAAAAAAAAACAAATGCCTCTAACGTTTTATCCAGAAAATCCCATCTTATCCTATCAAATGCCTTCTCCGCATCCAGATTCAAAAACACTGCCTTCACTTTGGATTTATGAACCTGTTCACTCACATTGATAATTTCCCTTGTGTTGTCCGATGCCTTGCGTTCGCTCACAAAACCCACCTGATCATAATGGATTAATCTAGGAAGTATTTTGTTCAACCTGTTAGCCAGAATTTTATTATACATTTTCATATCTGTATTAAGCAGTGAAATTGGTCTGTTGCTACCACAACATAGAGGATCCTTACCCTCTTTAGGGATCATCACTATATTGACTTTCATCATCTGTGAGGAGGATTTGTTTTCCGCTAAGAAAATCGTTAAATAAGTCTAATAAACATGGTCCTAGGATACCTATAAAGTTTTTATAATACAAATTTGAAAAACCATCTGGGCCAGGTGCCTTTTACAACTAACCACCCTTGCTAGGTCTATCTGAGTTATTTTTGCATTCAAAATGTAATGGTCATCCTCTGTCAGTTTCAGAACGTTGCAATCTCTAAAATAATCCTCAATCTGGGACGGGTCTGGGATTTTAGAATTTGGGGCTGAGTTATCTAGATTATAGAGATCCATATAGAATTTAGCAAAATCCTCTGCTATTTTAGAGGGATTGTATGTCACTTCTCCTCCTTTCATTCTAATGGCAGTGACCAAAGTTCTTGACCTAATCCCTCTAAATGTATTTGCCAGGAAATTGTCCGCATTGTCTCCCTTATCATAATACATCTGTTTAGTCCACTTCGGGGCCTTCTCTACCTCATCTAATTGCAAGATCTTAAGTTCTACTCTTGCTTGACTAACATCTTTATAAACTTTCATCAACAGATTTTGTTGTGTGAGTATTCTAACTGTACTATTTTTTCCATTTATTTTTTTTGTTTCACTATTTTTATTCTCTTTCTATGTGATGCTATTGAAATAAGCTGTCCTCTGATCATGGCCTTGTGTGCCTCCCATAGTATTGCTGCTGATTCTACAGATCTGTTATTAATATGGAAACAGTTTTTAAGCGACTCTACAATTTGAGTACTATCCAATGGAATGATCGAGTCCATTACAAATGGGGGATCGAACAAAATCGCCACTGGGGCGTGGTCTGACCACGTAATGGGCCCTGTATCTGAAAGAACCAATATTTCCAAGATACTGTTGAATACAAATATATTATCGATTCTCGAATATGAATCATGTGGGGGCGAGTAAAAAGAATAATCCCTCTGCCCTTTATGTGAGCCACGCCCGGCATCCCACAGACCAAATGTTTTAAGTAACAGTCTAAATGTCTTTGCTACATTGTAGGTCATTGCAGAGTGTTAATGTTCCGAGTGAGTGGACTTGTCCATGTCTCCATCACCTCCTAGGATCAGTTGGTGATCTCTGCTATTCCCCATAGATTTCAATGTTTCCCTTAAAAAATCAATTTGACCGTTGTTGGGTGCATAAATATTTATTAACGTAATCTGTTGGCTTGATAGAAGCCAGTGGACCACCAGGGACCTCCCTCCTTTATCTCTCTTGGTTTCCAGTGGCTGGAATGGAATTCCCCTGTTTTATCAGTACCGCAACCCCCCTTTGTTTTATTGGTAAAAGACGAGTAGAATGCTATAGGGTAGGCCTGAACAACTCCAGTTCTCGAGGGCCGCAAACAGGCCAGGTTTTCAGGATATCCCTACTTCAGCGCAGCTGGTTCAATTAGTGGCTCAGTATGACTGAGCCACTAATTGAGCCAGCTGTGCTGAAGTAGGGATATCCTGAAATCCTGGCCTGTTTGCGGCCCTTGACGACTGGAGTTGTGCAGGCCTGCTATAGGGTATATCTCACTGAAAATATTTGGGGGTTCCTGGGTATCAAAATGTGTCTCTTGCAGAAAAACTAAATCTGCTTTCAAATTCCTAAATTCTTTTAGGGCTAATCTGCGCTTACCATTGCTATTAAGGCCTTTAGCATTCAGGGATATTAACTTCAATTGCACTTGACTAGTCATTCCCAATGTTGTGTCTCTCTCATGTGAAAGTTGTGAGCAGAAAACATTAATGGTTGTGGGAGTTAAAAATAAAAAAAAATATGGGAACTTTCCCCCTCTGGGACATGGACACCAACAACAAAAAAAGACACCAAAAACAAAAATGAATCCATAAAGAAAGATTAGTGTAACAAGCCACTCATCCAAATTTTGCAGCCAGGCCCTATCCAGCCTGGCCTGGCAGGCAAATGGCCCTGCTGAGGGCGGCCTGACGTAGGAATACAGGGCTGCCACACACCCCACACACCCCGCCTTCCTCTATTCTCAGTCCCTTGATCGCAATGCATCCGAGCCATAGCCAGGGCCCGCAAACAGCACGGTCTTGGTTTTTGTTACACCGATCAGCAGACCAGCTTCCAAGATATAGACGTCGACTCCAAATCTCGGATGAAACAGTCCCTGCAAAAGTTATAATGAATAAAAACAGGGAAGAAACAAGGGGAAGAAAAGGAGAGAGTGTAACGTTTGCGCTCACCACGAACAAGGCGGGCTCCCGGTGCTGAGGTGGGAAAGTGTGAAACTGCCTGTGTCTCGGGAAGCAGGGCGTCCCTGGACCTGAAATCAATGAGGTTCTGCTCCGGAGAGCCCCTGCTCCCGTACACAAGTATTACAATTTGTATTAAAACACTGCGATCCCCCCCCCTTCCCACCCCTTTTCGTTCCTTGATGTTTTCACCCTCTGTTGTCTAGTCTTTGGTCCGGTTAGTCGTGTTTGTCTAGTCTTGTGAGTGTATGTTGTTAGTCCCTTGTTGATTTTGAGTGATTTTACCCTTGATGGTGAGAGTGAAAAGGGTAAACCTCGGGGGGTTTCGAATTGTTTTACTATGGGATGTGGTATAATGTACTTGTTATGAAACTCAATAAAAATTTTGAAGTTAAAAAAAAAAAACACTGCGGTCACTGGCGAGATATGCGCAGGGAGGAGAGGTGGCTCTCTCTGTGCAGCTCCGCAGCCAGATCGCACAGGGAGACCTTTGAGTGAGGCTGAGATGAGTTTGCTGCTTCACCGAGCGGTTTAGGCATTTTCCTGCCGCATGGTTTGAGAGGGGTTCAGATTCTTTCTAAATACCACGATAACTCAAATTTCAAACCGTTTGGCGAGTACATGCCAAACCTTGAGATGGCTCATCAAACTCATCTAAGGCTGCGTCCGTGGTAATTTCAGCCGTGCGGAGGCTGAGGGAAAGCGGGTGTTTTCCCTGGCCATGGTATGCGCGCCATCCGTGGGCGTGTCTAGGGGCGTTCCAGTGATGTCACGGAGCTGGTTAGCCCTCATTGGGCGAACCGCTCACGTGACTGGCCTGTCACGCCAAGAAATCAGTTTCAACTGATTTCTTGCGCAACGCGCCGCACGCCGCATAGACGCAAACACTGCCTTAAGGCAGGCGTCCGCGCGGTCTGCCATACCATGGACGCAACCTAAGCTACGAGAATGAGGCCCATATATTTGTCAAAGACATCTAGTTTACAGCAACTGGGCTAACATGGCTATTTCTAGTTAAAGCAAAACCTACAAACTTGCAAGTTGCAAACATAAGTAAGATTAGATTTATTTTAACTGGGGGATGTGGTATGTTTTAAACACTTTCTTCAACACCACAAATGAATGGAAATGTGTGAACCGGTTGTTTAGCCACTTTCACACATTAATTTGAAAGATTCTGCCTTTCATTTTTTTTTTTACAAAGTTAAACATGTTGTAGTCAGTTCCAGTTGTATATGAATACTGTGTGGGAGTTTTGTACTGAGCACATGGCAAACTAACTTGGCACAATAGCAAGTCTTTCATTTACTAATCTCCATAGTAACAAATTAAATAACTTGGTAAATGTCTACACATACAGCACCCAAATATTCTTAGCGTAAATGTACTCAATATATCTCATACCAAAGACCTACATCTGATTTAAAGATTTAACCTCAATAATCCATTGTACAGCTCAGTGTTTTTCAATCCGGGTTCCTATGTACCCTTGGACATCCCTAAAAGCATTGCTGCAATTCTCAGGTCATTTGAAAATTGTACCAAATACAGAAGAATTTACAATGAATCTGATATCAGACGCGCTATTAGAGAGGATTGGTGTCCATACCCAACATCTGATTTCAGACATGCTATTAGAGAGGGTTGGGGTTCCATACAATGCATCTGATCTCAGACACGCTATTAGAGAGGGTTGGGGTTCCATACAATGCATCTGATCTCAGACGCGCTATTAGAGAAGGTTGGGGTTCCTTACAGTGCATCTGATCTCAGACACGCTATTAGAGAAGGTTGGGGTTCCTTACAATGCATCTGATCTAAGACGCGCTATTAGAGAGGGTTGGGGTTCCTTACAATGCATCTAGTCTCAGATGCACTATTAGAGAGGCTTGGGGTTCCTTACAATTGGCAAGCAAGTGCCGGTTGCGCATGCGCGACCAAACGCATTACAAAAATGTTGCCCGTGGGTCCCCGCATGCATTGCTACACCACTGGGGTTACCACAGAAATTCTCAATACTGTATAATTATAGGGTTCCTTAACCAAAAACCAGTTGGAAACCACTGGTATAGCTGAAAGATCACTAAGCAGTTGTTACTCCTACTGACTAGTAATCTTTCAGACTAGTCCAACATGAAGATGACTAAAATTGTATTATGTGTATGTATTTGAGTGTAAAAAAAAAGTATCCCTTTGACTATCTTTACATCATGATTGACAGAAAGAGCCCATTTAAATGGAAGAAATGGCTGCTATTGTGCCATGTGTTACATGCAAGCACAGAGCATCAGCCCATCTGTCATATTACAACTTTAGGTAAAAAGTGAATGTACATTTCCAGCATATTTCATAGTGCAGCTTAGCTTGGGAAAATACACTATTTTACTAATATGCCTGTGACGGTAATGAAAACTATTTAAACTGACTTTTATTTCTGATATGTGGTTGATTGTGTGCTAAGGGAATGGGAAACAAAAGCTCCCAGAGGCCCCACCAGTTTATAAAGCAGAACTTGGGAATTTGCATATTTACTGTTATTTGAAATCACTGACCTATCTCTTCTCCACTGCATAAAAAAGCACATTGATATGCATAGCTCAGTTGATTTGAAAATTACCATTTAGAAGTCGGCATCAGAAGTCTACCACTGTGCGATGATTGGCTTAGGAATTTCCATATATACCAGCTATAGATATTCACATGCGTTGATTGCACGTTTATTTGCATAATTTCATACTATTTGGTATCCTGCAGTTGTTCCTCTATACCAGGTGTGGCCAACTCCAGTCCTCAAGGGACACCAACAGGTCAGAATTAAGGATATCCCTGCTTCAGCACAGGTCACTCAATCAGTGTGCTGAAGCAGGGATATTATGATAACCTAACATGTTGGGGGGTCTTGAGGACAGCAGTTGAGCACCACTGCTCGCTAGTAATACATGTAAAAGTCTAGACAATTCCAAATTACAGTGGTTGGATAATCAAAGTGCACTGCAGGGGTCACACTCGACTCCTCTCTCACATTCGCCCCTCACATTCAAAACATTTCTAAAACTTGTTGCTTTTTCCTCCGCAATATAACAAAGATACGCCCTTTCCTCTGTTGCTCGACTGCTAAAACTCTGACTCAGGCCCTCATTCTCTCCCATCTTGATTACTGTAACCTCCTGCTGTCCGGCCTTCCTGCCTCTCACCTGTCTCCCCTACAATCTATCCTAAATGCTGCTGCCAGAATCACTCTACTCTTTCCTAGATCTGTCTCAGCATCTCCCCTCATGAAATCCCTCTCCTGGCTTCCGATCAAATCCCGCATCTCACACTCCATTCTTCTCCTCACTTTTAAAGCTTTACACTCTTCTGCCCCTCCTTACATCTCAGCCCTAATTTCTCGTTATGCACCATCCAGACTCTTGCGTTCTTCTCAAGGATGTCTTCTTTCTACCCCCTTTGTATCTAAAGCCCTCTCCCGCCTTAAACCTTTTTCACTGACTGCCCCACACCTCTGGAATGCCCTTCCCCTCAGTACCCAGCACCCTCTCTATCCACCTTTAAGACCAACCTTAAGACACACTTGCTTAAAGAAGCATATGAATAGCACTGTGGATATTCTGAACTCATGATACATAAAGCTTGGCCCCCTGCAGACGCACTTACCAGAACTCCCTCCTACTATCTCTGTATGTTCTACCTACCTACCAATTAGACTGTAAGCTCCTCGGGGCAGGGACTCCTCTTCCTTAATGTTACTTTTATGTCTAAAGCACTTATTCCCATCATGTGTTATTTATATTATCTGTTATTTATTTGATTACCACATGTATTACTACTGTGAAGCGCTATGTACATTAATGGCGCTATATAAATAAAGACATACAATACAATACTGCATGGTTTACTGAAGCCAAAAGGAAAGCTGTTTGCGCATAAAATTACAGAATAATTTGGACAAAAGTAGAACTGTTTCAGAAAATAGAAATTTAAAAGTCTCAACGCTAAATAAAAAGTTAACATTGGTTTGTACGAATATGAAAAGTCTCCACCATTGTGCAGTTTTCTGATTTTACAAGCAGCTGACGCGCAGTATATTCTATTTCTAACCAAATCTTAAGTGACTTTAAATTGAATCAGTAGCATGGTAAGTTATGGCAGGACAGTGGTATTTGTCCTGGGAAGCATACATCAATCATCATTTGTCTTTCTATTTATTTCCAATGCATTGTTTAGCAATGTAAGAAATACTGATTATGGTTGCACATTTTGAACACATAAATATATTTAACTTAAAGAGCAAATATCAGGGGGGGGGGGGAACATTATCTCCAAAATATTCTAACAGATGAATCTCACAGGTCGGTGGTCTGCCTCCTTCCACCCACCCCACTGCACACACCAGTGGAGACTTTTTTATTCAGCTGTTGGGTGTACATGGGGTTGAGAGGACACTGCGTGTAGGTTACACACACAATCACAACCCCATTAATCCATTTCCTGTCTCTTTGGGTAATATCCAGCAAACATCTCTCCATATGTATTTGAGACGTCTGAAGCTTCTGAATTATCTCCCCATATCGAGTCCAAGTTTCACATCCATACATGAGCAGGGGCACAATACACTGGTTAAACACTTTCCTTTTGAGGCATAATGGATGGTTTCCTTTAAAGATTTCCATATATATACATATATATATATTCTGAAGCTAAAAGTTTGCAACTGCATATTAGCAGAATGTAATGTTTTTATGAAAGGATGGTGACCACTGTTCCACCCCTGGATCATACAGTGACTTTGACTCAGTTGTGGCCATTTTTTTTTAGCATTTTTAGTAGTGAAAAAACAGTGCATTCAGCACTTCATTGTATTATCTCTTGGAGAAACAATGGCTGATTCAGTCAGGCAGTGGGGAGTTATCCTAGCTCCAAATAATAAAAATATCAAAAAGATTATTGTCGCTGTAAATGCTGTGTAAACATCATGTGCAACTTATAAGTCTGATGATTTGTGAAGGCAAAGAAACCCTGAGACCAGCAGCTTCAGATGCTAACATTGGTATATTGCTCCATCTCCTGAGGCTAAAATCTACAGAAACAGCAAAAATACAGAATGCCTGAAGGCCGTAGCTAATCAATACATTTATTTATCAGACCTTTGTTTGCTACAATAAATAAAATGTATTGATTAACTATAGCTCAGGGTGTATACGTTTTGTGAAGGACATTAAATCAGCATTTCATGTCCAGGCATCTCTAGTGAAAATTAATGTGTTACAATATAAAGTAATACTGATAAACTTCTTCACTGCCATTGCAAAATAGGCTAAACGTGTAATTTTCTAAAAATGTCTCCCATACAAAATACAACAATAATATATATATATATATTTTTGAGAATGTCATAGTTAAAGCTGTTGAATCCCACTGCCACCTAAAGTGACCTCTAGCTCTCCCCAAATATATGTAAAGTAAACTCTTCGTTTGAGAGAGACATGTCTGTTGGTAATTCCTGTGAGTTGCAGTCCTGAAGGCAGTTAAAAAATGCCATACACCTAACAAGAACCTATGCATTGGCCCTATACAGAACAGAAATATTGCATTCCTTCAATAAATCATTGCTATATATTCACCTTAACACAGTTACCTCACTCACTGTAATATCAACATAACATGTACATATGGGATGCTATTATTAGGGATTAATGTAAATAAGAATACTGGTGTGGACCAAACAAAATCATAGGTCTATTTGTTGGGAGTTGGTCTGGGGCTTGAAAGTGTACAGGCATACCCCACATTAACGCACGCAATGGGACCGAAGCATGTATGTAAAGCGAAAATGTACTTAAAGTTAAGCACTACCTTTTTCCCACTTATCGATGCATGTTCTGTGCTGCAATCGTCATATACGTGCATAACTGATGTAAATAAGGCATTTGTAACAGGCTCTATAGTCTCCCCGCTTGCGCACAGCTCCGGTACAGGTAGGGAGCCGGTATTGCTGTTCAGGATGTGCCGACAGGCAAAAATGTAGATGCCCCATGACGTCATGCTATAAAAGAGAGCCCCTAACTGATTTAGTGGAGGAGAGCGATGACTACATGCCTAGAGTCACCTCTTAAAGGTTGTTAGGGGTTAACAAGGGTTGGGAAGTTAAGCAGGATGTGAGGTGTTAGGCATGGCTTGGGTGGGGTGGCAATTAAATATTGTTATGCTTTGTTTCTGCCTCTTTTCAGCAAAACACGTGGAGAAGAATGTCTGCAAGGAGATCTGCATCTGCGAGGAGAAAGGCTGCAGGCCTGGCAGAGTCTTGCCAGTGGGAGGAAGAACTAGTGAAGTCAAAGGGCCCTGCCTGGTTGTTCGAGCATATCCTAGGGGCGAAGAGGCGTCTAGAGCGGTAGAGGCAAGGGATCCGAGAGCTGGTGAACAGGTAGGCCAAGGTGCGCAGGTCGGCACAGAGTGGGGGACATACAGAGGGTGGATCTGCGGAACGTTGGCAGGAGGGGAGGTGCAGAGGCCGCCGGTCGCGGCTGGTCCATGGTGCAGTGGGGCATAGCAGGAAGATGTATGGTGTTTGTTGGTCGGGACGGAACTTTCAAGGAAGGAGGCAGGCCTGGAGTGAGTGTGGCAGTGGCCGCCTCACAGAGCGGGACAGCTGTAGCAGAGCCCAGCAGAAGGGAGTCTTATAGCAGTGGGAGAGTGGCCGCTCATAGTGTCCAGGAAACCGTGTGGCCCTTGGAGGGTTTGGGAAGAAAGTCATGACCCCCACCAAGGCAGAGACCATCAGGTGAGTGGTGAAACCAAGGAAACGCTGAACGGCTTTTAGGGAATTCGGCAGCCGCCAATCCAGAACAGACTTCAATTTCTCAGGATCCATGGTAAAACCCTTATCGGAGATTATATAGCCAAGGAAGGCTGTGGAAGATTGGTGGAAGAGACATTTCTCCATCTTCGCGTAGAGGCAGTTAGCACGCAGCCGAGAGAGGACCACCCTGGTGTGACGAATGTGTTCTTCCAGGTTCTTGGAGAAAATGAGTTTATCGTCTAAATATACGATGACGAAGATTCCCATAATGTCCCGGAAGATATCATTCATAAATTCTTGGAAGACGGCAGGGGCATTGCAGAGGCCGAACGGCATCACTAGGTATTCATAATGACCCGAACGCATGTTAAATGCAGTTTTCCATTCGTCACCGTCTTGTATTCGGATGAGATTGTAGGCTCCTCTCAGGTCGAGTTTGGAAAATATAGAGGCTCCCTGAAGCCGGTCAAAGAGTTCCAAGATTAGAGGAAGAGGGTACCAGGTTTTGACTGTAATCTTGTTAAGCCCACGAAAGTCGATACAGGGTCTTAAAGAGCCATCCTTCTTTTTCACGAAGAAACCAGCCCCGGCGGGGGAGGTGGAATTTCGAATAACCCTTTCTTAAGATTCTCCTGGATGTAGGTCGCCATAGCCTCGGTCTCGGGCACAGATAAGGGATATGATTTAGACTTGGGGAGTGTAGTTTCAGGAATTAATTAGATAGGACAGTCGTACGAACAATGAGGTGGAAGAACTTCAGCCTGAGTCTTGTTAAAGACATCCGAAAAGTCGTGGTATACCTATGGCAGGGAAGAGAAAGGAGTAGAGACGTTGAGACCAGCGAGCACGGTAACGGGTGGTGTCACCGTCTTCTCCAAGGTAGAGCCCACTGGATCGGTAGTTCGTTGGTCCAATCAACACGCGGGTTGTGAAGCTGGAGCCACGGCAGTCCCAAAATGACCTGGACAGTAGGGGAGAGGAAGACATCGAAGATGATGACTTCAGTATGACCATCCGCGGTGGTCATGGTGAAGGAAATAGATTCCCAAATAATGAAGGCTGGTTTGAGTGGTCGGCCGTCGATGGCCTCCAGGCCAATGGGCGACTTCTTCTTGACTAACGGGATTTGATTATTGCAAGCATAGTCGTGATCCAAAAAGTTGCCACCAGACCCGGAGTCGATGAAGGCTTCAACCTCTACCTTGACATTAAGACACGCAAGAGTTATGGGGAGAAGGATTCTCTTTGGTAGCTCTTTGGGGGAAGAGGGGCAAGGAGAAATGGTACCCAGTAGAAGCACCTCTACCTTTACTGGGCGTTCCCGTCTCCCGGTTTCAGGCGACAGTGACGTAGTTGGTGTTCCGGGGAGCTGCAGTAGTAGCAGAGACCCTCATCTCGGCGGCGTGTTCTCTCAGCGGCCCAAAGCTGTTGGCTACCGATTTGCATCGGTTCGGGGGTGTCCAACGCAGGAAGAACCAAGGAAGGAGACCTATGACAAACAGGCAAGGGAGACAGTAAACGTGGGCGCTGGCGCTCGTGGTGTCGCTCTTAAATGCGCTGTTCCATCCGGATGCTGAGGGCAATGAGATCCTCTAGAGATGAGGGACGAACATGAGCTGCGAGGTCATCCTTGAGGGATTCGGACAAACCCTGCCAGTATGCCGCGGCGAGAGCCTCATCGTTCCACTGGGTTTCTGCAGCGATGGTGCGGAACTCCACCGCGTATCTTGCAGCCGGCCTGCGACCCTGGGAAAGATGGAACAAGGAAGAAGCGGCAGTCTCCCTACGTGCTGGTGTGTCAAAGACCAGCTGAAATTCTCGCCGGAACTTGGGGTAATCTTGGGTTAGGTCTGATCGGTGTCCCAGAGGGGAGAAGCCCAAGCGAGCGCGTCGCCAGTGAGCAGAGCATAGACGTAGGCCACCTTAGAACGACCTGAGGGAAACCGAGATGGGGACATCTCGAACTGGACGTCACACTGGTTCAAGAATCCCCGGCAAGTAAGGGGGTCTCCGGCATACCGGTTTAAAAGGTGGAATACGTGGTTCCAAATTACCCATAGGTAGAGGAGCAGGAGGGGACGGTGCAGCTGGAGATTCCCGCAGGGAGAGTGTAGAAAGTTTTTGCGCCACAGCGGTAACTTGGTCGCTTAAAAATTGCCAGTGATCCATAGTGACACCTTGGCCCACCTCAGGGGGGTCTGTGTTTGTTGGGCTCAGCATAATGTAAAGCCTGTATGCCCGCAGACCTGGCCAGTCCCCAATACTGAGGTGGGTAAGGGTATAATACGCACCCACAGCAGTGAGGGCGTGCCCGGAGTGTGGTAAGATGCGTTGCTGGGCCTGGTGAGAAAGGGTTACGATATACTTGCTGAGTCCGGGGTGCCAGAAGTCGGAGTGTTAATGTCCAAGAGCCTAGGGTCAAGGGCAGGAGAAATCAGCATAGTGAGGTCCAAAGCAGAGTCCAGGAGTAGAGAGGTACACGTAATCAAGCCGAGCCGAGATCAATCCAAGGGTATCCAAACAGGGGCAGGAACAAGAGCTGCAACAGAGAGCAGAGCTTGGCATAGACACTGGACACAGGAGCCACAGAGAAGCTATGCTGAGCGACGACGGAGAGGGCAGACTGGGGTTATAAGGAAAGGAGAGACAATGGTAGCAAGGGGTGGAGCGGAGGCCTGTCTGGATGCTCGCAGGGATAGGTCCAGGTGAGCAGGGAGGGAGACAGGGGTGTGATTCCTGGTAATGGCCTGCAGCCAAAGGGGGGCGGCGCCAGCAGCGCGGGAGGGCTGGTAATAGGATCGGGTGTGCGCGCCCTCTGTAAGGCTGCCGTGCACGCGCCCCGGTCGCGTGCGTGCGGATGCGGCGTGCGCTGCGGAGGAACGGCTTGGCGTGGGATAGGTAAGAGGCTGAGGGAGCGGGGAACCAGGGCAGAGAGCCGCTGTGGGGCCAGAGGTGACGGGGACCCGCTGAGAGGCGCGTGTCCCCTGATTCGTTACAAGCTGTTTCTGGACTTACACTGCAGTCTGCTTGATGCTGCTTTCTGTGCAGCTCTATCCCTATTGGCTGTCTATGCTTTTAAGGGTCAGCCCTTCCACCAGGAAGGGGCTGAGCATAACATTTTATTTCTGTATAACCTATGCCCGTCACAAGCACCTCTGCTTTGCCTGTCTGCAGGATATCCAGCTTACTGAGTCCATACCCTGCTTTATGAAGCCTTTCCCGTGCTGAAGCCCCTGCACTGAAGCTTCTCTGTTACGGAGGCCTTTCCTGTGCTGAAGCCCGTGCACTGAAGCTTCTCTGTTCCTGAGGCCTTTCCTGTGCTGAAGCCCCTGCACTGGAGCTTCTGTTCCTGAGGCCTTTCCTGTGCTGAAGCGCCTGCGCTGGATCTCTTGTGCTGTAGCTTCTCTGCTCCGGAGACCTTTCCTGTGCTGAAGCCCCTGCGCTGGAGCTTATGTTCCTGAGGCCTTTCCTGTGCTGAAGCGCCTGCGCTGGATCTCTTGTGCTGTAGCTTCTCTGTTCCTGATGCCTTTGCTATGCTGAAGCGCCTGTGCTAGATCTCAAGCTCTGTAGCTTCTCTGTTTCGGAGGTTGTTCCTGTACTGACCACCTGCGCTGGATCTCCTGCGCTGAAGATTCTCTCTTCTCAAGGTCTTCACTATGCTTAAGTCTTCCCTGATGCCGACCCCAGCCTGTGACCCCGACCATCGCTCCTGTAATGCCTGCCTTGACCCAAGCCTGGATATGGACTGCTCTCTCCAATCCTGATCCGGCTACCCACGACTTCGGAATCCGCAATCCGGACCCGGCTTCGGGGCTTCAGGTCAGTGCTTTCATTTCCCCACCTCAGTCCTTTGGTCCGGTCCTGGTTTGCGGCGAGCTTGTCTGTTACAATTTTCTAGTTATGTTGTATTAAGAAATGGCGGTACAAATTATATCCACTAGTTCTTTTGTCATTGTGTTTGTTCGAGGTTGGGAAGAGGGGACAATATTTGCGCCTGGGTAAAGTCATGCCCGTTTTCTAGGGGGAAATCGAGCTCTGGAGCAATCTACGACAGCGTAATTGCTACACCGAGCGAACACAGGGCTGAGTGTCGGATGACTGGTGGCACTCAAAGGGTGAAGGAAATAATTTGAATAAATAGACAATATGTTCCCTGCAAGGTATGAATAGTAAATCAATGAACATTAAAACTAGTTCCATTTAAAAAAATGATTTAATTAAAGGTTATGGCTCAATGTGGTATACAAATGTAATTTGTTTAATTTTGACTATTGTGCTGCATGTAGTTGGTTTATTCTGTATGTTTGGTAGTTGACATGGCTTTTTGGGGGTGTAAAGGTGAGAGCGTTAATGATAAGTAATATATTCAAAATATAGCCTTGCTGGTTCCAATGAAATTATTTGGTATAAATCTGTGAGATATTTTTTTTTCTTTATATGTATTGTCTGAATCAACAATGACATCTAGTGGTGATGAAGTATTAAGAGAGCTCAGTCTAAAAAATGGACGTGCACTTTTTTCCCCCTACCACCGAAACATTTGTGTACGAGTTTGAATGTCTGCACGTTTGCATTCGGCTACAATGTTTCTTTCGACATTCGCTTTGGGAGTAGAATAAATAGGGGTGCTGCTTCAGGTCTAAGCCATTTTGTGCTTGGGTGTGGGTTACTGGGTGGCTGCTGCTGCAATGGTTGGCTCAAATAATGTATTATATAATATTTACTTAATAAAACTAGTAGCATTTAATGTGACTGGACTGACCTCTCTCTGTCCTTGTCCACTTCCTGTGCTGGGGTCTGGGCTCCACTACTGTGCATTCCCAAACAAGGCAGCACCCAAACTGCTGTGCTATGCCAGGCAGTGGCACAACATACATAAGTAGGTTGGCATTAGCAGAGTGCTAGGCTTGTTGTGTTTATTATATGTATCATACATATATAGCATGGGTCCCTCTGGACCCCTTTTCACCTCACTGGGTCCCCGTTTCATTCCCCTTACCTCCGGTAGGTGTGGGGTGGCCGGCGGAAGGATGTGCGTGCTTGCGGTGAATGCACAGAGTGCAGGCAGGCGAACGCATCGCTGGAGACTAACGGCGGCTCCCTTAGCAGGGCGCCGCCATCTTGGGCAGAGTTGCGCATGCGCAGTGTATGCGCGCGAGTGGCAGCCTATACGATAAGTCCTCCAGCAGGGACTACATGTCCCATGAGCCTCAGGGACAAGGTCACATGACACGCGAGAGCCAATAAGCTACAGCTTCCCCTGCAAGGGGAGATTGATACTTTTCGCTCACTGGGACCGCGAGTTAGTCAGAGCTGGGAAGCCATCAGGGTAGGGGGTATGTGTGCAGGTGGCCCAGCTAGGCCCCGACACCCATCAGCTTGTGGTTGCTGCAGGGACACGCCCATAGATAGGGACACTGCCCCTGTAGTACAATAGTGAGGGACACAGCCAGGATGCAGCTGCATTCTGGCCTCAGGTGATCTGGGACCAGACACCCATCTACTGCAGAGACTATCAACGGTGGTACAATCCCTGCAGGACCCACCCACCGTAGAGGTGGAGGCTTCGCGGCTTACTGCAATGGATCCCATCATAAGTACAGCATCTGCGCGCCCAGGTGTGGACACACCTGGCAGGTACCCAACTAAGTACGCTAACTCACCTTCATATTAGAGGGCTAGCGCTCTCTCACATACTTGGGTGGGTGGTTGATTCTGGGGGCAATGGGGATGATCTGGTGCCCGGAGCACCTAAGCACATTGGGTTAAACCCCACAGGGATATGGACACGGTGTTGGGAAAGGCACGCTGAGGATGTCATGGAACACGAACTACATTTCTGACTCACCCCCCTCTCTCCTTTGCAGTTTCTGCCTGTCAGATCTTATTCTCGGCTGCATGGAGTTTGCACACACACACTGTGCCTGTGTACATGCAACAATGTTGCATTTCTTGCCTCTGAGCACGTAATCAGTGAACTGCTACTGCAGCTTCTCCAGTCCTCCCAGTTAATGGACTTTCCCATGTTCTCCCCTGTCTTTTGCTGACAGTTAGTGCAGTCTCACTCAACCTTTAGTGTGACCCCTGCCCCTCACTTCATTTTCCACCCTAGATCCCAGTGAGTACAGACCTGTCTGCATCCACCCCTGGTAAGGCCTTTCTCTCTTACCATAGTCTAACCCCATAGAAGCATCCCACATAGAGAAGCACTCTCTGCCTACACTACACCCACAAGTTCCTGTGTTTTCTAATCCAGCAATAAAATTAAGAAAGACATTAAGGACTTGTCATGCTTTGGAAGAGGAAGGACATGAGTTGAGCTTACTGGAATTATTCATACATCATTCGTGACCCTGGTTCCAGGACAGTAAGAGAGAGACCGTGTATTAGAGCAGTGGTGCGCAAACTGGGGGGCGCGCCCCCTTGGGGGGGCGCAAGATCTTTTAAGGGGGTCGCAGGGCCGCTGCAGCCTGGGGGCGGCGAAACATGCTGTGTGCAGGCGGCGGCAGAACATGATGGAGGGGGGGGGGGGGCGGAGGTACAGCAGCTGCAAAATAACCCTGTCAGAGCTGCTAGAGGATCGGAAGAAGAGGGCCAGAATGCAGGAGGACTGCAGGGGAGGAGCAGGCCCCAGCGGTCTGACGTGGAATGTCCCTGCTTCCTGTGTCTGCCCTGTAGCAGCGCTGTGCAGACAGAGCAGGAAGAGGACAGATCAGGGGCTGGTCACGTGTGTGTAGCAGGGCTGTGTGTACTGAGCTTGCTGCATAAGGTAGGTCAGCATTCTGTGTACATTGTGTGGAATTGGAAGAGTTGTTTAGTCAGTGATAGAGCACAGACTGCTAATAAATAAACTCAAACTCCATCACCCCCCCCTCGCCCTTACGACATCCAGTTAAAGGTGCAGTCACACTCCAGAGATCCACTACAATAAAGTGAAATCACTCAACAGGCACAAAGTGCACCGATTGTTTCATGATTAAAGAAACATCTACTAACTTTTCATATATCAGGGAATGTACCCTCTCTATATGTATGTAGCTGTATGTTCTGGCTCACAGTGTTTTGCAGTCCTGGTCTATAAGGGGGATATATTAGTCTGGTTATGAGGGCATGACAGCCAGCTGCAAAAGAACCCTGTTAGAGTAGCTGGTGGATCGGAAGAAGAGGGCAAGAATGCAGGAGGACTGCAGGGGAGGAGCAGGCATGTCTGACGTGGAATGTCCCTGCTTCCTGTGTCTGCCCTGTAGCACTAATGCTCCTGACCTGGCACCCTGCTTTGCAATTCTCTTCAGCAACACAGGACAGGAGGCACAGCTGAAATTGCAAGAAAGGGTAGGCTATCTGAATTTTACCCAATGTACTCTAATATTACTGAAACACAAGGAAAAACACCCCATAACAGTAAAAAAAGGTATACAAAATAATACTGCTAAGTAGGAGGGTGGATGACAAAAAGGGGGGGAAGAGGGAAGGGAGGTAGATATGGGTTGGAATGAATGCCCCCCCCCCCCCCAAATAATTGCCTGTGTGATATTGACAGTGCACCAAAAGAAACAAATATTACCAGATACCAGCCAAATAAACAGATAGTGATCCATCTCATAAACATGTTACAGCTCCAAATGTTATGATAAGTGCAATGAATTTGAGAATAAGATTGTAGTGCATTCATGGTTCTCTCATCCCTGTCCTACTGTCTTCTGGTCGCTATAACCCTGCAGTTCTACAGACACTTTACAGTCCATGGGGGATAATAATTAATGTCCCTAACTAAGCATTGAAAATGTAAACAATATTAAAGAATGCATTTGCAGCAGGCGTCTATAGACGTCAATAGAAAGACTGCGGCCCCGCTGGCGCTGACCGCGCTCATGCTTGAAAGCGGTGATGTCACCAGCTCTCTAAGCATGAGCGCTGGGTGTCCTGGCTATTTCGCAAGCGCGCGTGGAGGTGGGGATGTTGTTGCAGGCAAGTTGAGCACGCTTGAAAGTTAATTTTTTGTTTACTCAAGCACCTAACTTGAGTGAGCGTGCGTGCCCGCACAGCACATGAGCAGGGACTTACACATATAGATTTATGTAAGTAAAAGCGGCAATTACTGCGCGCTCAGCACCAGCGGGGCCGCAGTCATAGGGGGTTGAGGAGAGGAGATGATGAGAATCTATTTGAGATTGTCACACATGATATCGTACATATCGATATAATGTTGAAATATGTAAGTATTTATATGTATTTGTAGTCACATTTGTATTGTATACCGTTTAAACTTGGTTTTTTTTTTCATGTGATTTTTGTTCACATCAGGAAGGGGGGGCCCGACAAATATCATTGATGAAAAGGGGGGCTCGGCATAAAAAGTTTGCTCACCCCTGTATTAGAGGTCTACGCAGAAGCTATCACTCACAGCCTTCATGCTACAAAAGTGCAGCTCTACACAGCTATACAGTACAGCAAACTGCTACAGCTTTCTGCAAAACAAGCAGCAGTTTAAACAGAACAGTGAAAAGATACCTGTGCCTTAAAGACACTTACAGGAGCTGCTACTCCAGACTCCATGACTACACAGAGCAGCCTCTGCAACTGCACACAGTCTGCAGCTTTCACAGACAACCAGTAGCTCAAACTGCACGGCAGCCTTGCAACAAACAGTGCTTCTCTCACAATTACTAACTGCCTTTTTCCCTGTCTGAGTCCAACCGCTGCTCAGCCCCACAGTGACGAGCCTACGGACACCTGTAAGTACAGCTACCCCAACGCTGCACGCTGCAGGACACCGCTCGGCACCATCTGAGACAGACGCCCTTCGCTGACAAGGTAAAAGACCGCGCGCCACACGCACTGGCAAAAGGCCTACACACACCTACAGCATGGCAGAACTCAGAGCCTCACCAGACATCACGCAGGAAAGCGATCTCTCAGACACAGAGACCGCTGTGCATCTGCAACAGGCGCAGGCAGGCGCAAGGCCCAAACGGACAGTCACACTGACACAAAAGGGCTGCGAAAAATATGAAACCGACATTGAAGCGCACCGCGCCAAATTAGAGTTGGCCTGGGAAACAACCGCATTGGAGTTACGCAATGTCGTTAGTATTGGCGATAATGCACAACAGCTCGCGTAGGCAATTATTCAAATAAAGTCTGATCACTCGTGCTACCAAGGGCTGTCAGAAACATACATCACCTACTTGACCAGAACCAACACCGGCGAAAGCCTGCAAGAAAGAGACTTACAAAATAACATTGATCTTGCACGTGACAGCCGCGTGCGGGCCGCTATCACAGACGCTCAAAGCGTGAGAAAAGAGCTCCTCCTGGAGACCGCATCGCAGCGCTCAAGCATATCCAGGCACTCATCTAGATCAGCAAGATCAGCGCAGTCTAACGCGTCCAGCGCAAGCACAAACGCTACCAAGGCGCGAGCTGCCGCAGAGGCCGCACGTGCCAGGGCTGAATATAGTCGCAGAGAGGCAGCCGTAAGGACAGAAAGAGCGCGCATAGAAGAGGAGGAGCAGAATGCCGCTGCCAATGCCGCCGCTGCCGCGGCGCGTAAAAAGGCCGAATTGGACGCGGATCTAGAGGCACTTAATCAAGAGAAGGAAGCCGCCGCCGCCATAGCCCAAGCTGAAGTCCTAGAAGCAGCCGCGCGACAGGATGGCGGGGAGCAACCCTACAGACGGATTGCCTCAGAGGATCCAGTCCGACGCACTGAAGACTACGTAAGGAGCCTCTTCAGTGTAAACACCAGCGCACCATCTCAACATGGATGGAGCGACTCCACAGATACCGAAGACCTGCTAGGCCCACGAGGAGAAGATGCCGTTCCTGCAATGGCACATGCTGCCTTGGATAGCCACAGCCACAAGAGTGATCCACACGCCAGCGCGCACACAGATGCACCACAACAGGCTCGCAATCCAGGTACACCCACGCGGGAGAAAACAGCCCCTCACACTGGCCAGCAGCCATCACGCGTCCACGCCAAGGAAGAGGCGACCGCACAGACCGTCCCGGCAACTACCTCGGAACGGGACAAACGCGCCGATGTCTCAGGTCTGACAGACATAGCCAAGTACATGATCCGGCGCGACTTGGTGCACGCAGGACTCATCAGCTTCGACGACCGCCCTGAGAACTACCGGACGTGGAAGTTCACGTTCAAAGACGCAATCGACAGCTTGGACTTCTCAGCAAGGGAAGAGCTCAACCTGTTAGTCAAGTTCCTGGGGAACGTATCCAGGGAGCAAGCGCAGAGACTTCGGGCGGCAAACGCGCACCAACCCCAAGTAGGTCTTGACCTAGTGTGGGAAAGGCTAGAAGAGTCCTATGGCAGCCCCGAAGCAGTCGAAGATTCACTCTTCAAAAGAATCGAGAGCTTCCCCAAGATCACAACTAAAGACTACTCGAAGTTACGAGATCTTGGAGACCTGCTGCAAGAACTGGAGTTCGCAAGGAAAGACCATTCCTTAATAGGTCTCAACGCCCTAGATTCAGCTCGTGGAGTGAGACCCATCCTGGAGAAGCTACCCTTCAACCTCCAAGAAAGGTGGCTTTCACAAGGTTCCAAATACAAAAGGGAGAAGCAGGTTGTCTACCCCCCATTCTCAGTTTTCTTGAGCTTCATTCGCGAAGCAGCAAAGACAAGGAACGACCCCAGCTTCATCTTAGGGGCGCAAACCACATCCAGCACCAGCCACCCGAGGAACGAAAGGTCAACAGCAAGGTACAAGGACTCCAGAACACCCATCTCGGTCCACAGGACGGACGTGCCCCCTACGACCCATGCGAGTCCCAGCCAGACGGCCGACAGGGACAAAAAACCAAGGGACCTTAACAAAGAATGCCCTATCCACAAAAGGCCGCATCCACTTAACAAGTGCTTTGGATTCAGGATGAAACCCATAGAGGAGCGAAAGAACCTACTCAGGGAATGGGGAGCCTGTTTCAAATGTTGTGCTTCCACAACTCATTTATTCAAGGATTGCAAAGAAGCTATGAAATGCACAGAGTGCGATAGCGACAGGCACATAGCCGCTCTACACCCGGAAGCTATGAAGCCCAAAGCAAGCAAAGCTCCTAACCCTCCCACAAAGCAGGGCGGGGAGGAAGAAGTGGGAGACACACCCCCCCCGACGTCAGTAGCATCCAAATGCACAGAAGTATGCGGAGAAGGAAACGATGGTAGATCTTGCTCTAAAATATGTCTGGTAGCAGTGCACCCAGAGGGACAACCCCAAAGAGCCAAACGGATGTATGCGATCATCGACGACCAGAGCAACCGATCGCTGGTCAGGTCAGAATTCTTCGATATGTTCAACATACAAGACAGTACTTCTCCTTACACTCTCAGAACGTGCGCAGGGCGAATGGAGACTACAGGGAGAAGAGTGAATGGCTACACCATATGCTCAATAGACGGCAAAGTGAGCATGCCCCTTCCCACACTCATCGAGTGCAATCACATGGCAGAAGATAGGACTGAGATCCCCACGCCAGACGTGGCGCGACACCATCCCCATCTAAAAACCATTGCCGATCATATCCCACCACTAGACGAAGATGCCCAGATCCTGCTGCTACTTGGCAGAGACATCATGAGAGCACACAAGATCCGCGAACAGCGAAATGGGGACCACAACGGCCCAAGCGCTCAAAGGCTCGATCTAGGATGGGTGGTAGTGGGAGAAGTATGCATAGACAGGATACGAGGACCCGACAACGTAGGCGCCCTACGGACGAACTTGTTGGAGAACCTTCGTATGTCCCACTTCAAACCTTGTCCGAACCACTTTCAGGTCCACGAGAAGCTCGAGACAAAAAGGAACTATGGAGACGCGCCAGTGGCAGGAAAATACTCCAACGACCTAGGGAGTACAGTGTTCCAGACAACAAAGGACGACGACAAACAGGCGCCATCAATGGAAGACAAAGAATTCTTGAGGTTAATGGATAAGGAGCTCTTCAAGGACGAATTAAGCAGTTGGGTGGCCCCACTACCTTTCCGCTCGCCAAGAAGACGCCTCCCAAACAACAGAGACCACGCCATGTCTAGGCTCGCTTCACTCCGCCGTAACTTACAAAGGAAACCGGAGACCAAGGAACACTTCGTGGCCTTCATGCAAAAAATCTTCCACAGTGGCCATGCAGAGTCGGCGCCCCCGCTGAAAGAAGGCGAAGAATGCTGGTACCTCCCGTCGTTTGGCGTCTACCACCCCCAAAAACCTGGCCAAATTCGAGTGGTATTCGACTCCAGTGCTCAGCATCAGGGAGTCTCCCTAAACGATGTTCTCCTCACCGGGCCGGATCTGACGAACAGTCTTTTGGGAGTGCTGATCCGCTTCCGCAAGGAACCTATCGCCGTAACCGCAGACATCCAACAGATGTTCCACTGCTTCCTTGTGCGAGAAGACAACCGTAACTACCTAAGATTCCTGTGGTACCAAGATGACGACATAGAAAAAGAAATCACGGAGTACCGCATGAAAGTACATGTCTTCGGGAACAGCCCATCACCTGCAGTGGCAGCCTACGGCCTCAGAAGAACGGCCCAAGACGGAGAAGCAGAGTTCGGGAAAGACGCCAGGAGCTTCGTCGAAAGAGACTTCTATGGGGACGACGGATTGAAATCAGTTCCCACCGAAGAGGAAGCCGTAGATCTACTCAAGAGGACACAAAAGATGTTAGCGAAGGCCAACCTAAGGTTGCACAAAATAGCTTCCAACAGTGCCACAGTGATGAAGGCGTTCCACGCAGATGATCAAGCACCAGATCTCAAGAATTTGGATCTGGGGACCGACACGCCTCCCATACAGCGGAGCCTGTGGATAAGCTGGAATCTTAAGACACCTTTAAGTTCCAGGTAGCCATCGAAGAAAAACCCTTCACACGTCGCGGAGTCCTGTCCACCGTTAACAGTCTCTACGACCCGCTAGGATTCGTGGCTCCTGTCACTATACAAGGGAAGTCTCTCCTCAGAGAAATGTCCTTCGAAAAACAGGAATGGGACACCCCACTACCTCCAGAAAAACGGAAAGAGTGGGAAACGTGGAAACACTCCTTGAAGGCCCTCGAGCAACTTCAAATCCCACGCCCCTATTCACCTATATCTCTCACCGCCGCACACAGCAAAGAGCTTTGCGTGTTCTCAGATGCCTCCACCAAAGCTATAGCAGCGGTGGCCTACCTAAAAACCACGGACGTGGATGGAGGTTGCCACATCAGGTTCATCCTCGGCAAAGCTAAGCTGGCGCCACAACCCGACCATACTATACCCAGGCTCGAGCTGTGTGGTGCAGTGTTAGCAGTAGAACTGGCGGAGCTTATCGAGAATGAGATGGACAGTAAACCAGATGCCGTCAAACTCTACACAGATAGCAAGGTGGTACTGGGATACATATACAACAAGAAAAGGAGATTCTACGTATACGTAGCTAACCGTGTAGAAAGAATCAGGAAGTCAACCCAACCAGAACAATGGCACCACGTGCCCACAGAACAAAATCCCGCAGATCACGCCACCAGATCAGTGCCCGCATCTCAACTGCAGAATACGTCGTGGCTCACAGGACCAACGTTTCTCGCGCAGCCCACGGAAACGCCACCAACCCAAGTTGGCGACTTTGAACTCGTGGATCCCGAGAAGGATACGGAGATAAGGCCCCCACAAGTATCCGTGGTTCTCACCAATGTATCGCACAAAAACGCATTCGGATCACATCGATTCCAACGCTTCTCAAGATGGACGGCCCTTCTGCGAGCAGTAGCCCATCTCGGGCATATAGCCTCCTCCTTCCGCCAGACACCAGATGGTAAAACTACCGGCTGCCACGGCTGGCACATCTGTAAAGAGCTGCGCACCGTAGAGGAAATTACAAAGGCTAAGGAAACTGTTCTCAGTCATGTTCAAAGAGAAACGTAGAGATCAATTGCATTCGCGGAAAGAAGAGTGTTCACAAAAACAGTCCACTCTGGAAGTTGAATCCCTTCATCGACAACGACGGCCTCATGAGAGTAGGAGGCTGCCTCAATAAGTCCCAACTGAGCAGGGAGGAAAGCAACCCTCTCATCATCCCTGGCTGGCATCACATCGCTACTTTGTTGGTGCGCTACTACCACGAACAAGTCATGCACCAGGGACGACACTTCACCGAAGGCGCTATTAGGGCGGCGGGCATTTGGGTCGTTGGTATGAAAAGGTGCGTGGCCAGTAATCTCCACAAATGTGTTAGGTGCCGAATGCTGAGAGGCAAAAGCCAAGACCAAAGGATGGCGGATCTACCTGTCGACAGACTTAACACAGAACCCCCCTTTACCTATGTAGGACTTGATGTATTTGGCCCCTGGATGGTCATCTCGCGTAGAACTAGAGGCGGACTAGCAAACAGCAAACGATGGGCGGTACTCTTCACCTGCATGAGTACGCGAGCGATACACATCGAGGTTATAGAATCTATGGATGCTTCAAGCTTCATAAATGCCCTCAGAAGGTTCTTTGCAGTCAGAGGGCCAGTTAAACAAATACGCTCCGATTGTGGCACCAATTTCGTTGGAGCATGCAAGGAATTACAAATAAACACTAAGGACAATAGAGACAATAGTATCCAAAGATACCTGCGCGACCAAGAGTGCACGTGGACATTCAACCCTCCTCACTCCTCTCACATGGGCGGAGCATGGGAACGTATGATCGGAGTGGTTCGGCGTATCTTGGATTCTATAATGCTAAAAACCGATCTGACTCGACTCACTCACGAAGTGCTAACCACATTCATGGCCGAAATATCAGCAATAGTCAATGCTAGGCCCTTAATCCCAGTGTCAACAGATCCAGAATCGCCAAGCGTTTTGACACCAGCAATGCTGCTGACCCAGAAAATAGGGAACCTCCCCACCCCAGTCGAAGGCTTCCACTCTAAGGATATGTACAAACGACAGTGGAGACAGGTGCAGTACTTGGCCAACACATTTTGGGATCGCTGGAGGCGCGAGTATCTGGTGACACTCCAAGAACGCCATAAATGGCAAACAGTAAAACCAGATATCCAAGTGGGGGATGTGGTCTTGTTGAAAGATAAACAGGTGGCAAGAAATGAATGGCCCATGGGACTTATAATCAGAACTATCCCAAGCGAAGACGAAAGGGTTCGCAAAGTGGAGGTACGAGTGGCCCAAAATGGGATCGTTAAAACCTTCCTAAGACCCATTACAGAGACTATTCTTCTAATGCCCAAATCGGACTGTGATGGGGAAAAACTGGTTACCAGTGCCGTGGACTTTTGAGAGACATTGTGGTGCATCAAGCTAACCAAGAGCTACGCACCCACCTGGCTTCCCTTACTGGAAGGCCTGGCCAAAGGACTTTGATGCCAGTGGTACCGGCCGGTATCACATTGCTATGGAAATATGGACCTTTGCAGTATATCGTTATGTTGTATGTATTGCACATATGTTCCACATAGCTTGTTATATAGTGGTATCTACAGATACCAGACGGGGAGTGTCATGGAACACGAACTACATTTCTGACTCACCCCCCTCTCTCCTTTGCAGTTTCTGCCTGTCAGATCTTATTCTCGGCTGCATGGAGTTTGCACACACACACTGTGCCTGTGTACATGCAACAATGTTGCATTTCTTGCCTCTGAGCACGTAATCAGTGAACTTCTACTGCAGCTTCTCCAGTCCTCCCAGTTAATGGACTTTCCCATGTTCTCCCCTGTCTTTTGCTGACAGTTAGTGCAGTCTCACTCAACCTTTAGTGTGACCCCTGCTCCTCACTTCCTTTTCCACCCTAGATCCCAGTGAGTACAGACCTGTCTGCATCCACCCCTGGTAAGGCCTTTCTCTCTTACCATAGTCTAACCCCATAGAAGCATCCCACATAGAGAAGCACTCTCTGCCTACACTACACCCACAAGTTCCTGTGTTTTCTAATCCAGCAATAAAATTAAGAAAGACATTAAGGACTTGTCATGCTTTGGAAGAGGAAGGACATGAGTTGAGCTTACTGGAATTATTCATACATCATTCGTGACCCTGGTTCCAGGACAGAGGAGCTGCAGCCCTACGAGGCCTAATATCGCGGCATTGGTGCTAATGTTATGATTGTTCTATGCCTATAGTAAATTGTTATTGTTTCACTGCATCAGTGTGTATTGGTCATATTTGGTCCTGTACGGGGCTATCCCACATAGTTAGGATCCCGCGCAGGTGGAGGCGCTGTCATCTATCGAATCAGGTACACACCAGGCTCCCAGCAGTGGAGGTTAAGGCCTCCTGTGAGCCACATGTAACACACCACACACACCATAGCCACCATATCTCCCAGGGGGTGGGGGAAAGTGCGCTACACGTATGTCCTAATCTATTTACTGTTCCATCTGTCAGTAACACATGGGTGGGAGGGAAAGCCCCAAAACAAGGATATACTCCTTATTTAAAATTTTGTTCACAATAATTAACCTGTGAACACTTAGTCAGCATGCTGAGTGTCATACCTGTGTGAGTCAATGCACTGCCCACGGCCACTAGTCTTAGTAGAAATGAGTCACTGACTGAATGAGTATGAGGAGTAGTAAATTCAATTGAGTAACAACCATCAGTAAACAGGGTGTAGGGTTGACTATCTGACATTAACTAAACTTAGGTAAGCTATGTAGCTGCATAATTGGCCACAGACTGACTTGCACTGCTGTAAGTGGCTTGTGTGTTCACCCACTTCCACCACCATTTCCACCACCATCATCATCATTAATGATTATCTCATTGCCATTGCAAAATCAAACCCTGCACATATTGCATCATGAATTATATTTGTTATATATGTTTTGACCAACCATCTAGGGGGCCTGTGACAGGGTGAATTCAGTATCCCAACACTATGCTGGGAGATAGGTCTGGAGTCCAGCAGTGACCTGGTTAATCCCAGCTTGACAAAAGGCTGGGTTAATTAACCAGTCCCAGCTGCCTCATTAAGGGTCTTTAAGAACCCAGAGCGCCCACTTGTTCCTGGTCCCTGTCTGAACTGGAGAAGCACCTTCTGAAACTCTGGAGGGAGACAAGCCTGCAGGAAGGTCTGTCACAGTGGGACACTTACCCTGGTTCTTTGTGTTTCTCGTGGACTTGAGCCTCCCTTTCTGGGAAAAGGGCAAAGCCCTGTTATGGACTATTTACAGATGCAGCGGCTGTTATCCGAACATTTCACTGAGCCGTTTTCGGGAACCCTGCTGTATTCCACGCGGCATTCACTCATTCTGTGAATGCCGCCAATCACACCAGTCACAACTATCCCAAGCCAGCAATGTGCCAGCGCCAGCATTAGTAAAATCACTAGTAAACACGCGTCTTCGCGCAGGGAAAGTTTGAAGAAATCATGCAGCACTATCTGGGTATGCCTAGGAATACAAATCGTGAAATGTTCAGATGATGGCTGCTGTATCTGTAGCTTGACTGTTCTAAGCTGGAGGCTTTTTTTTGTTACGTTACACCTACATTATGCCAGCCAGTGGCACACCACAACATCTAGCTTGGAATTGGAATTTGCCAACTGGCATGTCGGCCACCAGCCACCAATTACGTAACATCCAAGTTGGCACTGGCTTTGGCCCACACTGTGCTTGGCTTGTTTAATAATATATGTGTATGTGTGCCCTAAACCTAGTACTGTTTCATCTTTCAGTAAAGCACTGGTTGGAGGGCCCAACGATATACATCTTTTATTTAGCAGTGTTTTTTTTTTTTTTTTAACCTTTATGATCAAAATGGAAAAAGGGAATTTCCAAATGAAATCTATAAATATCTGTGTGTGTGTGTGTGTGTGTGTGTGTGTGTGTGTGTGTGTGTGTGTGTGTGTGTGTGTGTGTGTGTGTGTGTGTGTGTGTGTGTGTGTGTGTGTGTGTGTGTGTGTGTGTGTGTGTGTGTGTGTGTGTGTAAAAAAGGGACACACAAGAACACAACAGAGGTATGTAAACTGCAGTTAAATAACAAAAAAGACATAGTAGCCTGTAAGAGACATGTGCAGAAGTTTAACTAGGGAGACATATTTGGGAACAATATTTTATTCAGCCCATAGCTTTAAGAAATACCATTTAAGGAAGGGTCTGATTTCCGGGTGTCTTGCCGGCAGCACAGTCTTTCTGTGCTCAAGAAAACTGTCCCTATGAGTCTCTTGCTGGCAACAGTCCCTCTGTGCTCAAGAGATCCCCTGCAGTTGAAGCAAGAGGCTTTTCTACCTGTTTGATGAGCCAGGTGGAGGCTGGTTAATTGTCTGTAGCTGCAATTAACCAGCTCCCTGCTGGACTCTTCAGACCAATACAGGCTTTCCATTGAAGCTCTTTTAGACAGGGGTTCTGCACTGTTACATCGCTACATACATATCAATTAAAAACAATGGCTACAGGCTACAGTCACATGAGAACGTTTTGTTTTACTATAACGTCCCACCATGTATTCGGACCTGGTGTACACTGGCGACACACTTTATCGCAGTGCGGCCAGATCCGCAAGCCGGGAGATTTCCCGGCTTGCTAGTGGCCGCCCCTCGGCGTGCCGCGCGTCATAGACGCGCGGTCACGCGTCATCGGGAGCCTGCGCCCCCTGCACGCGTGTCCAAGGGCTCCCCGAGGGAGCCCTGGTGTCCCGCGATCGCGGGACAGCGGCAGGGGGTTCCGGGGGACCCGGCAGCGGTAGGGAGAGCGCCCCGATCGGAGGGCGCTCTTCCGCTGCTTCGGCGCGCGCCCGTCACACTCGGGCGCGCGCCAGGCTACTGCTGCGGCACAGAACGGGCAAATGCTCGAATAAACTGTGCCGCAGCAGTATGAACCCCCTGGAGGCGTTGGTGATCAAAACGGATGTTAAACCACATGATATCGGTGTGTTTCATACTTCATGTAGTTCCTCAGGGGTACACAATGTTACGTCACAATGTTCTATATATTCCCAACTCCTAATTACTAAATGGGAGCGCATTATTACTATAAAGCTAATTAACGCAATCAATATGCAAGAAGATAGACTAACCATACGTTAAATTTAAAAGTGACATATAACTTAGTGAATATATGTCATAGATATTGAAATAATATACAAACATATATATTTTTTTAATTAAATTAATAAATAAGAAACTTTAATTAATCTTAATTGGTAAATTCACTTTCATATATTGAATATATGTAGTGTATAATTACATAATATTCTAATATACAAAAATGTATTTATTTATAAGTGAATAATTATACATAGATCTACTGTTTACTAATCAAATCCATATTAAATTGTGTAAAAAGTATAAATAAATGTCAAAATATAATTTAAAAATATAAACAGTATCCAGAACTATATACGTTCCCATATGGTTCATAATATAATGAAAAATTCAATATCAATGTACTTAACATACAATTTAATCAATAACAATGCTAAAAGAGCATTTAAACATTTTTTTTTATTTAAGACAAGGAGTTATATCAATCGATTCAGTAAACCCAGTGGGAGCCTAGTCTGCAATTTAAAATTCCCAAATTGTTCCCTTTTCAATAATAAGAGATTTCTATCACTTGATCTAACAGTAGCAGACATTAATTAAATCTTATTGTTATTTTCCTTTTCCCTATATACAGTAATCCACATCCACACTGCAATAAATACAAAGTTACATAGTAAATGAGTTTGAAGAAAGTCATACTGTATGTCCATCAAGTTCAACGAGATGATAGATACTTTATCCTATATTAATACTTACAGTATATTGATCCAGAGGAACGCAAACAAAAAACTCCAGTGAAATATCATCTAATGATATCTCATAAGGGGAAAAATAAATTCCTTCCTGACTCCAAATAATCAGATTAATCCCTGGATCAACATCCTTCCCATATTTACTTATTTGGTATATCCCTGCATACCTTTTTTTTTCTTAAAAGATGTCCAACCTTTTTTTGAATACATCTATTACATCTGTCATCACAGTCTTTATGAGTAATTAATTCCAAATTGTAACTGTAGTTACGGTAAAGAACCCTTTCCTTCGTTGCTGGTGAAATGTATTTTCCTCCAACCTTAAGGGATGACCCAGTGTCATTTGTACTGTACTTGGGGTGAATAGTTCTTTTGAAAGCTCCTCTATTGACCCTGAATATATTTGTATATAGTTATCATATCCCCTCTTAGACGCCTCTTTTCTAATGTAAGAAAACCTAAATTAGCTAGCTTCTCCCCATAAGTCAGAGTTTCCATCCCTTTCATTAATTTGGTGGCTCTTCTCTGCACTTTTTTTTGTTCCATATTGTCATTCTTATGGAGTGGTGCCCAAAATTGCACTCCATAATCAAGGTGTGGTCTTACTAATGCTTTGTAAAGGGGCATAATTATGTTTACTTCCCTTCCATCCATTGCCCGTTTAATGCAAGATAAGATTTTGTGTGCCTTTGCAGCTACTGCATGACATTGGGCACTATTGCTAAGCCTGCTGTCTACAAGCACTCCTAGATGCATTGTAAGGAACCCCAACCCTCTGTAATAGTGCGTCTGAGATCAGATGCATTGTGAGGAACACCAACCCTCTCTAATAGGGGGTTTGAGATCAGATGCATTGTAATGAACCCCAACCCTCTCTAATTGCGTGTATGAGATCAGATGCATTGTAATGAACCCCAACCCTCTCTAATAGCTTGTCTGAGATCAGATGCATTGTAAAGAACCCCAACCCTCTCTAATAGCGCGTCTGAGATCAGATTTATTGTAAACTCTTTTGTATTTGGTTAATTTTCAAATTACCTGAAAATTGCAGGGAACCCTTTAGGGATGGATGCCTGGGGAACCCAAGAGTTCATAGGAACCCCTGTTAAAAAACACTGATTTAGCCTATACGAGCTATTGCATAACTCTAAGGATCAACAGCATGCACATAGTTCACTGAGATTATATTTCAAACAGAATAATTTGCATGTATGTATTTAGTGTAAGAGATCTGGTCCGTCCAGCTGTCCCTCAAAATGTTCTTGCCAAGAAGGCATCCATCAGATAATCTACAATAGAAGTACTTTGTCTGCACTTTAAAATGGTTTGGTATGGAGCCCAACTTTCTAAAGTAATTATTATCTTGTATGCTAACTAAACCATCTGTTAGATTATAGTCACTGGTGGGTAATTTCATCATCTGAAACTGAGCAGAGGGACAAATGATTTGGGTTTTGTACCTTTAATTAGTCATTTCCATTTAAGGGCATTGGACCTATTAATGGTAATTAGTGACCATGTTTTGGGGAAAATAACAATTAATATCTATAACTAGTAAAGAATTTAAACAAGCAACATTCTATTTCATCGTGTATAATTTTGAGCATTAGTTCTATAAACATAAAAAAAAGTATCCAAATTGTAACACAGAATCAGCTCAGCCGTGAAGAAGTTATTGAAAGATTGCCTTTAGTTAGTACTCTCAGCACCGACATCTATCTATATCGGGGTAGTCAACTCCAGTCCTCAAGGGCTACCAACAGGTCAGGACTTCATGATATCCCTGATTCAGCACAGGTCTCTCAATCAGTCCCTGCTTCAGCACTGTTGGGTCAATCAGTGTCTCAGTATTCGAATGAGCCACTGATTGAGCCACCTGTGCTGAAGCAGGGATATCCCTAATACCTCACCTTTTTGTGGCCCTTGAGGACTGGAGTTGGCAACCCCTGATCTATCTCAGTGTCTGGTATAGCTCATACACAGAGTGAACCCTGCTCCTACGCGCTTTGTGCACAGACAGATCCATGACATTAACATTCACACAATAGCAGAGTTATCAACTTCCCAAAGACCCAAATGGGAGTTTACTAGGAACAGACTGAACTACCTCAAGTGAGAGTCAATTGCAGTCTACTGGATGGCTGAGGATAAAAATCAGGGCGACGGACTCTAAATCAGTGTGACTCAATGAGATGTGACAGGTCTGCAATAGTATTAACTTGCGTTAGTCCACTCTGGAGGCTTAACCCACTGCTTTATTGTACGGTAACTACGAAATCAATTATACCTATTGGTGTAACCTTTGAATAGTATGAAATTGTGTATTTTTCTCTCTTAAATGGTTACTATTGGATGGTTTCTCATCTGATTTGAGAGAGTAATATATTTTGATTGACTGATTCCTTAATGAATAATTTGGGGCTTATAAGCCTTATACTGTATGTAACATTAACCCCTTGCATCCAGGAGGGGTAATAAGATATACTATCAAATCTGAACATGATCCTTTATTATAATATGTAAACTACACTACCCATAATACAGTTTATTTGAACACAATACATGTACATATTATATTTACCTGTAAAATTACATTTGAATTGAATAGTTTGGAATAATTCTGGGGTGAAAAACTCCAGTCCTCAAGGGCCACCAACAGGCCAAGTTTTCAGGATATCCCTGCTTCAGCACAGATGGCTCAATCAGTGACTCAATGCTGAAGCAGGGATACCCTGAAAACCTGATCTGTTGGTGGCCACCCCTGTACTATATATTACATTTAGCTAGATTTTCAATATATATGTTATTACAGTATTATTTGTATAATGTAACACTTCATATTTTAAATGTATCATATTACAATTATATATTTTATATAACTATAATATATATATTTTCTAATATAATTGTAGATATTTTTACATTTGAATTCTATTATGATGAGACACTATTTCAAAAATATATTTAAAAAAATGTGTTATAGTAATAAAATATTCAAATTATATATTATTTCTAAGCCCTCGGCGGGCTTTAATACTATGATTTATTATATATTTTGTGTAATAGAATACAGAGTACAACATAAATGAATATGGATATAATACAATGACATTATGGGGCCTATTCTACTGTATAAGCTTTCATTTAAAAAATAAAATCTCTGGGCTGTTTATGCCGCCAGTTTATTGAGCATTGCTATCACAGTATTCAGAAAGCCTAGATTACCTGTTATAGCAAAATTCCCAAAACGGGCGAGTAAGGTCCCCCAGTAAGGTCACGCACCAGGCGAGAGGTATATTGCAAACAGGAACGGGTTTATTACTGTACTCTGCAGTTACAGGAACACGGCAGGTTTCTGCCCGATGCAGTACTCTCAACTTTCACTGAAGGATGGTCTCTGGACCATACTACAGGCCAAGGGCACCCGAAGTCGTCCTAACTCTTCCCCACCTCCCCAGCAGAGGCAGAGGTATGGTCCACACTCACTCTCCCCCGGAGGGAAGAGTACAAGGGAAGGCTCCAATCTCAGGCTCCCAGTTGTGTGACCTGCCTTCCCCAGAGGGAAAGTACACTACTAACGTTAGGGCGGCCTGGTCCTTAAGTACAGCCAGGAGGCGGGCACCCCGTTGTCTCAGCTACAACAGGATGTACCACCCCCGCTGTCGCTAAAGTGCAGTACCAAAGGGGAAGGGGAAAACCACATACCAAATACTGGCAACCTAATTGTACCATGGTTTACTGCCAGCCCAAGGGCAGAATAGTAGCCATCAGGTGACCTGGCTACACTTACAATATATACTTGTTTATATTATATTATTGTGACTCTCACCATTCCATGTTTTACATATGACTATCACCGTGTTCAATTAAGTATATATTGAATATTATATAATCTATTCATTTTATGCTTGATTTTCTATTAAATTGTTATTTTTTCTGTTATATTTTATAATTATGGGTTCTTAATCTTATATTGTCTGCACCTCTCACCTACAATGGGCTCTTATATGATTGGTCACAATCTAAATCGTCTGTACCAATCATGGCAGATTTTTTGGCCTATTTAAGACCACCATGTAAGGTGTGACTACATATCCCCTGACAAAGTTCTTTAAAGACGAAACGCATAGGGCCACAGTAGTTTTGTCACCTATCTTATTTGCCTACTTTAACTCCAGGCCTTATTCAAGGAAACTGGGACTATAATTTGCTTTCCTCTGGCTGATCTAACCCACGGAGATACTTCCGGGTACGAGCGGCGTTAACCATGTCATCGCAGAACTATCGCAAGACTTAGCAAGTGAGGAGAGCATCTACAGTACAAGCGTCGGATTGCAAATGGCATCTTCCGTGATCGTGCAAGGGATCCTGCGGCGAATCATTCCAGTATTGCTGTTAAAGATTAGGGTTTTTAATCCTGAAATGCCCGTTTTTATCTGACACTTCGTAAGTAGAATCTGTGTTTGCAGTGCGTGAAACTAACACACAGAGATACCCAGCAAGCTCTCAGAAACCCCCCAAAATTATCACAAAAAAATAATATATATATATATATATATATATATATATATATATATGTCAAAAGGAGTGCTACTGGGCGTGGCTAAATATATAAAACAAGAAACAAAGAAGTCCAGAGCAACATCCAATGTGACAAAAATACACAGTGAAATACCTATAATTCTCCTGAAAAAGGGTAATTTAGTTAACCCTTTGGCCAAAGTGTATATAAGCCTGTGAGCCACTTACAAGGCATGACCACAATATCGCAGGTCCGAACAGTAACTGATTAAAATCCTTATTTACCTCTATGTAATGGATTTTCTGGCCTTCCTGACCCACCCAATCTCACATTGGCCCCTGTGGTCTAACCGGTCCCCATTGCATGGTAGTGTCTGGTGGTGCACCTGTTGGCAACAGGACTCCTGAGTCTCCCGCATGATGTTGTGTGGGGAATGCCAACCCAGACAGGCAGCTGAGGTAGTGTGCTAGAGTCCTACCTACATACAGTGCAGCGCCTCCACCTCATCAGGATCTCGGCGTCCGCCAGGAGATGGTTCTGATGAGGAACTCCTTCTTGGTGCCTTCCTCTGCTGAGTAACTCCACACTCCCACATGAGGGTTTTGATGAATAAGGGCATCTTTATTGTCAGGGTAGGCAGACTGCCCCTCATAGCGCTCAGCCGCTCATTCCTTTGCTGCACTCCATCTGGAAGGTTCCTCCTTCTCCTAATGGAGTTGTTTCCACCTCTCCCCTAAGGGAGATTCACCAGCTTGTCTCTCTGCTTTGAGCTGCACAGACTCACAGCTATTGCATCAGACACTGCAACATTGTTGCAGACCTCCACATGACTCTCCTGAACAGAGTCAGAACACCAACAGCAACTGAACCCTAACTTTAGGCAGTGCTTTGTCTTATATCACCTCCAGAAACAGACACCCTCTGTGTCACTAATCGTGGACACAAAGCATGTTGTCACTTCCTTTGGGACATATGACACCTCACCAGGGTTTGAGGGCAAACCTCCCTGATTGTTACTGGCAACCCTGCATACTTACCAGGATTTTCTGCCAGCATGAAAGAGATATGTACACCAATTTTACACATGGCTACATTTATAATTAGAGGCAGGATGGTCCTGGCATTGAACCTGATGCAACCAGCTGCATGAAAAGAAAACCTGCTTACTTGGAAAGTGGGGTGGGGCGAGCTTTAAACGCTGTGTGGGGGGAGCCACTAACCTCCAAAACAGCTGAGGCCAGCTGGACAAAGTAAACAAACACACAGATACCCAGCAAGCTCTCAGGAACCCCCCAAATTACCACACAAAAAAAAAAATAATAATAATATATATATATATCAAAAGGAGTGCTACTGGGGATGGCTAATTGTATAAAACAAGAGAGTGTGAAACTAAATATACTTACTTCACCATATTGGCTATCATTCTCATTTTTAGGTCATACCCGGCCCTGGATCCCATTGATTGGACTTTTTCATAGTACAGTATCCAGTGTTTATTAGTTTAAACATTGTTTGCGGTGGTTTGTGCCTTTTGTTGTTTTTTTTCTCACACACAATACAATACAATACATACATAATGTCTGTTCTCCAATTGTATCCTGCATAACCTGTACACCTGAAGCTTAGTATTAGAATAAATAATAATTGGAAACTACATACAAAGAATCTGTATTTTCTAACAAGGATAATTTATTTTCAGTTTCATTTGAGGTTGACATTTGAGGTTGACTCAAGAGGAGAAAGCAACCCCACCTGGAAGGCAGGGTCTCCATTAGACGTTCAGGCAGGACTGGCTTGGGGGGCAAAGAGGGAAGTAGTATGTTTAGTGGCTGTGTGTGTAAATATATATATATAAGAGCTGTATATATGTGCCTATATATATATATATATATATATATATAGGCACATATATACAGCTCTTCATGCTCCAGGACGTAAGGACACGCCTCTTCTGAGTGCCCTGGGTCCGCGCACTTCATTTTTCCGTTGCGTGTCGCTGCGCAGCTGGACTTCAGCAAAATATTACAACTTTTGATTCACCTTTTTTCTTCCAGAATCAGTATCTCATGTAGGTCACCGTCTGTATTCGTTTTTCTGCATCAGCGTAGCTTCGCATAAACACTTTCACACGTTCCTGCATATACTCCAATCACCTCTGGTAGTCTGATGCTTCCAGAATCAGTACTGCTTGTGGGTCACCGTCTGTAGCAATCTTGCTTTGTTGCTTTATCCAGCGCAGTGATCCTCGTCTTTCTGCCTGGATTTATGGCTCTTTATTCTGGTGACATCTGCATGCATTTCTTCTGCCGACCTCTGGAGACGCTACATCCAATTTCTTACACCATATGTGATGGTGCGGTCTCTAGGCGAGGGCAGTTAGACGCATATACAAAAGGGTTACGCTTAACTGGATAGGTTTATTAACCACAAAACAGCAACCAAACAATAGGGTTACTGCCCCTTTAAGGCAAAACACTAAATCATAAACACCTACTCCTTTCAGGAGACTAACTACACTTTGTTGTGGCCCTTTCTAACGACGCTGGCCAACTAACCTGGTTCCCAGCCCAAAACATATGAAACAGTATTAAGAAAGTTTTATCTGACATTGTTGCTGGTTCGGCGTCTCCGATTTCTCCAGGGCAGACTTTGCGGTCATGCTGCTCCCAGTAAGTCTTTTTGCCCTTCTCTGGTACAGGCTTCTCTGCTGGGTGAGGCTGTGGGATCCTCACGGTTTCCAGGCAAAATCTTCTGGTCAGCCAGCCTGGATCCCTGCAGGCAGGAGCCCTGTCTGTGATCCTCCTAACAGACCCCAAACAGGGACACTGACAGCCTGTTCTGTTCTGACTGACATGTTAAATCTTTCAGTGGTGATATTGGATACCGAGGCTTGAGCCTCATTACTCCAAGTTCTCTTGTTGAGTGTATTGTCGCACACTTTAGAAAGCTTCTTGATCTGTGTTACTTGCCACAGTTGAGTTGGTTTCACAGGGTCAGCGCTGTGATGGGTCGTGGGTAGCGGTCAAATGGGTTTGCAGAGATCGCAGCAAGTTTCTTGATCAGCGGATTTGAGTTCTGGTCCAGTTCCTTGTAGAATTTCTCGTTGAGCTTCTTTAGATGTTCGTCCAACATCTCGATGCCCAGCTCCCTGTGAAGGTCCGCAATTCTTGTAGGAAGTGGTGCGTTGGACGCAGTCCGCAGCGCCTTGTTCTGTAATTTTTGATGAGATGATCTGAGCCGTTGGTGGCAGCCACTCCACACCGGGGAGGCGTATGTCATTGTGGGTCTAATGATCGCCTTGATCACGTTGACTTTGCTCTGGATAGGCATGGTCCTTGTCTTCAGCAGGGGGTACAGTGCTGCCAGCTTGGCTGTTGCCTTCTGTTGAGTCTTCTCAATGTGGTTTCTCCAACTTAACTTGCTATCTAGGATTACCCCTAGGTAAGAGCTATTTGGCTCCCATATGATAGCCTCTCCGTTGAGGCTGATTGGCGGGTGTGTCTTGATCTTCTTTTTTGAAAACAGTGTAGCTGTGGTCTTGCTGGAGTTCAGTCCTTCTTGCCAGTCGCTGTACCATGTTGATAGCATGTCTAGTGCTTTCTGGATGTTCTTAGCTACTTCTTTCTCGCTGAAGGACTGGGAGATGACTGCCACATCATCTGTGTAGAGTGGCAGTTGAGTCTTGTGGAGGTCTGCAGGGACGTCATTCATGAAGAGTTTGACACTGATAGCAGCTATTTCCTGTTTTTTATACCTGTTCACTTAAGAGTTTCACACACCCTCAAGCATGAAACCTGACACCAGTGCAGCTTGGAAAGGGAGTTAACCTATTTCCTCCCTTACAAGGTCATTTTCTTGATGTTACCAGTCTTGAAGCAGGTGACTTCTGACTTAAGGGCACCAACAGCCAGGTTATATACTCATTAGCATTATGACATCAGGTGACCTCATTGCATACACCCCCACTTTGTGTTGCCATGATATGGACATGTGGGTTTGGCATGTAAGTGGCAATTAGGACCTTGGGTAATGTCCCAAATCCAACTTTGGAGATGCCTTAATATGGACATTTAGGTGTGGCAAGGCGTAGCCCAAAGGCATGGCACTTCACTATTGCTCATATATTAAATGTCTGTTTCTGACATAATTTTTTTCCTTTTCTTTAATGTTATTGCAGTGGGGCTTAACTCCAGTCCTCAAGACCCCCGACAGGACACATTTTAAGGTATCCCAGCTTCAGCACATGTGGTGCAGTTAAAACCTGAACCCCTGATTGAGCCACCTGTGCTGAAGCTGGGATATCCTGTAAACCTGACCTTTTGGGGGGGTCTTGAGGACTGTGGAGTTGAGCACCCATGTTTATCCACCCAGATTCTATCTAACAGCAAGCAGACGAACCAAGAAAGATTTGCTAGCCTGTCTTTAAAGTCTGAACAAATCTTTTGCTAGATCTGCACATTGTTACTACATCACCCAATCTGTTCTCTTTCACCGCTGACTTCTGTTACGATAATATCATGAGATATTAAATATTTTAAGCAATCTGGTACTGCAGGGGTTAATGTGGCTACACGTGTTGATTGGTGAATGGTGCTCACAAGCACATATATGCTCTATATTCTTTTGAAATAAACTTCAATTAATGTCCAGAGTATTTTCTGAAGTGTCCATAATAACTTAACAAACACAGTGGGGCTTATGCAGAGAGGATCGTGATTTACTGGGAAAACGGCAATAAAATAGCCACAGATTTGGCATAAATTATGGCCGTATGCAGAAAGTGCCGTTACCTTCTTTTAGCAGATGGTAGTCAAATTGCCAAGTTTTTCTGGCGACCTGGAACACGCCATATTATAGGGCAGAATGGCGCGTTCCAGCGCTTCGGTCCTTCTGGAATTGCACGCTATATTAGCATGGCGAGTTCCAGGTTCTCGCCACGTGTTTGGCGACTTTTACACTTCAGAAAACTGTTTTGGCGGATTTTAAAAATCGTGCCATTTTCCCGGGAGTAAAATGTTTTCTGGCGAGTTTTTTGGCCAGAAGATGGCGCAATTTCCATTTCGATCCTCTCTGCATAAGCCCCAGTATTAGACAGCACCCAAAACTCTGTATAAAGTGAAATAATAGGTGCAAAACGGGAACAAGGAGGACCCTGATTCCTCCCAAATAATCAATAAACCACAAATGTTCCCAGCACTCAAATGGAAAGAACAGATAATAAATGGATCGCCAAAAGTAAGTATTTAATGGTACACGAATGATGCAAAAAATGGTCAAACAAGGACCAAAAACAGAAAGCACTATGGGGGTCATGTACTAAGCTCCGTTAAGTCGTTTTTAAAGCGCAAAGTGCTCTTAGAACGTGATGTTGCGCTGAACACGATGCACTAAGCAACGCAAACAGGCATTTTGCGCTCTAAAACTGACTTTTCAGGAATTTTTTCTAAGTCCAACTTTGCTTGTTCGTTACCCTGTTTGCGTTAAATTCTGCCCTTAAGCGGGATGCACTGAGCAACGCAACCTTAGCGTACGCAAAAGTTGTGTTCAACAGAACACGTCAGCTCAAGGTAGATGCAAAAAAAGCTGGATTTAGAAAAAATTATTGCTTTACATTTTTGATTGCGCAACACCCATACAACAGGCCGGCGGGTGTCCCCGGCTGACCCCGCGGGAGTCCCGGGGTACCCGCAGGCCTGCGGTACCAATGTTGCGCCTCCAAAAATAATAAACAATATTTATAACTAAATACACCCCCCTAACACATACAATACAGTAATGGGCAAAATTACTATTATCCACATATGGATAATAATGCATTTGCCCATTTTAAATACATATAACTTTCAATAAATACCGTAAAAACATATTACACTTACCTTTTACAGGCACCCACGATGAAGGCCGTCTTCATCCTCATCTTCATCCTGCCCATGTCCCTCAGGTGCTGTAAAACATACACAAGAATAAAAATAGCCAATGTAGTGTCCCTTAACCCCTTAATCACCTTAGCGGTTATTAACCGCTACAGTCATTAAGGGGTTAACCCACCCTCACCCACCACTCGGGAGGCCTACATACCCTCCCCCACTACCCCCCCACCCCGTGAGGCCTAACCACCCTCAGCCACTACCCAGTCGGGAGACCTACCCACATACCCTTGGGACCATACTTTGTACTAATTTTTTCCTCTATTGCACCTGATATATAATTATTTGAAGTAATAGGAGAGCAGAATTAAATGCATGTTTTTCACCCCTGTTCTAGCCCATTAATCTTGCCTACAAAGTCATAAAAGGTGGTTAGGGAAGTGGCAAGAATTATATCAGTTAACAGCGGTGGCAACAGTTCTATAGCCACCCCCGGAGGCAGAAAAAGTAATAATCACATTTCTGAGCAGTAGTGGCAAGCTTTTTTCAACAGTACATTGTAGAGTCCTCTTTAGATAGTTTTGCATTGTAAAGAACCCCAACCCTCGGAGGGGAGAGAAATACATGCGAGACAGAGCGGGGGGAGGGAGAACTGAGTGAGTGGGGTTATTGGACGGGGAGGGGAGGGGGTGAATGAGGAAGAGAGGGAGTGAGACGGAGAGGAGAGATATACATGGGAAGAGGGGTGGAAATAGAGGGGGCTCACGAGTTTTGAAATAGGGGGACTCGCAAGACTGCAAACACAGGGGGTGGGGAGGGGGGGGGGCTAGCCTGGTCGTAACTCTAGTCCTGGGCACCGGTAATCTGTCTGCAGCCCTTGTCACCGGTAGGGTCCCTGGTCCACTTGACTCCACAGTTTTTTACCGCCCCCCCAAATTTTGTCTCTCTAGGTGACCTAGTTTGCCTAGTGGTTAGACCGGCCCTGCCGGGTAGTGTAAGGCCGAGTCCATAGAAGGACAGGCCGCGCTGAGGCGTGCGGATGCTCAGCGCTGAGCCCCTGCATCCTCAGTGAGGATGCCTTGAGAGGGGGCTCACGTGAGCCTCCGCAGGCGTGCTCAGGCTTTGGAGTTTTCAGCCGAGCGCCAAGCTGTTTTTCAGCGCGCTGTCGGCTGAAAACATCCAATCAGCCTGAAGCAGCGTCAACGTCACGGCGCCGTGACGTTGACGTCAGTGCGTCGCGGGCGGTTGGCCCAGCGACGTCACTGCCCCGCCTCCAACCACCTCCCCCCCCGGCTCCCTTTGCGCACTCTGGCTCGTCTGCAAGTCCGTTGAATCGCGCTGACTTAAGCAGGCGAGCCTCAGCGTTAGCGCGCCTCCGCTCTCCTGAAGCCTCTATGGCCCCGGCCTAAGATGGAAAACACTGCTTTCGTACAGACTGAAAACACAGCAGCACATATTGGGGCATAACCTGTATGTATCAATGAACAAGTGGTGCAGTTCTGGGGCAAAAGAATTTCTCCAGATGTAGCCTGTGTTATTGCGCCAGCGGGTACTATAGAACGCTGGCCTCACCCATTTATCGAACATGGCTAACGCAGGCACAAAAGGGTCTGCTCCCGCTGGCAAGTTGTGTGTGTCCGGCTGCAACCTGCCACCGGGAGCATTAACCGCGGCTACATCTGTATCAAAGCAAACAGACATAGATGTATAGGAATGTTTTCCTTGATACATCTGCTGAGGTTTACTGCCCCAGAAATGTACCACTTTTTCCTTATTACGTGTGTCCCTATGGGTTCAAGCGAAAATAAAGGGCTCTAAACAGAGCCTGAAATAACATCACAACAATTACATCACAACGGCCGCCCGATGTGTCCGCACTCGTTGCGGCCTTTCCTCGGGGGGCTGGGATTTGAATGACTGATTCATGTAATATTCTTTAAGAAACAAAGAAAGTGTTCCCAGCACTCAAAGAGAAAAATACGTGAAAACGACAGTAGATGGTATGCAAAAAAAGACATTTTACTATCAAAAATAAATACAGATCTGGCAAACACTATGCAATGGACAATGATGCTAAATTCTAGTCTATACAGTCAAACCGCAAATGGTATCCAGATAACATACTGCGTGTAATAGGCACGTATTGCAGGATTTCCTCAGCTTTTTCACTTGGATACATTTGTGACATTGTGGCTGAAACATTACTAGTAGATTGTTGCGCACATTGCAGGGTTATTTCAGCTTTGTCATTTGCTTTTTTTAAAGCTGCAGTCGAAGCAATATCCTGCATGTTTTTTTATTTAATAAATCAGTTCTGGAGTAAGGAAAAAATACTTTTAGCATTTTCTGTTTAAAAAACAACAACTTTGAAAGACCAATTTTCTTGTATTCTATTTTTAAAAGCATGCTTGTTGCTATAGCAACCATTTACATTCCCCATATTTAAAGATGTCGCCAAACTTTGCCGATCAATAGACGGAGAACGAATTGACCGGCAGCTATGCAGTTCTTATGGTAAGTAGAGATTGCCCACATGAAACTACAGTATTGAAGTAAAAAAAAAAAAAAAATACGGGAGCTTGAACTGCAGCTTTAAGGGGGTTCTTGCTCTATAGGGGTACGGGAAGTACCAGGATCATTTTGGTGTCTGGGAACAGGCCAGAAGGGGCTAGGAGCCCCGAAACGTTACGTTGCCCTCCTTATTCCCGTTTTATCCCCCTCCCCTCCTTGTTTTCCCTTACCTCTCTTCCTTCCTTTTTTGCCTATTACACGCAGTATGTTATCTGGATACCATTTGCGGTTTGACTGTATAGACTAGAATAGCATCATTGTCCATTGCATATTGTTTGAGAGATCTGTATTTATTTTTGATAGTAAAATGTCTTTTTTTTTTACATACAATCTAGTGTCGTTTTCACATATTTTTCTCTTTGAGTGATGGGAACACTTTCTTTGTTTCTTATTGTTAATATAGAGGGAAACAGGGTCCCTCTTTTGTTCCCGTGCACTACACTAACATTTATTAAGTAATTATTTCTATTGGGGTGCTGTTAATACCATATACTTTCCATGTAATATTCTTTGTTTAACTCACTTTACTGTTTGATTAAACGTGTGGAGTGGAAAGTGCTTCTTGTTTTTTAAATGTTTATTTTTTTTTCTTCCTGGGACCATCTGCGCTGCCCACCCTCCTCTGTAAGGCTGCTGCCAGGGTGCTGCTGAGCGTGCAGGCGCTCATGCACGGCGGCGCAAGCAAGTGGCAAATTCAAATTTGCTTGCTTGGCAAGCAGCTGAGGCTGCGGCCACGCTGGCGCTGACAGTGCTCATGCTTGGAGAGCAGTGATGTCACCAGCTCTCCAAGCATGAGCAACAGGTGTCCGCGCTATTTCGCAAAGCACGCGCGGGGGGGGGGGGGGGGGGCGTTGTAGGCAAGCTGAGCGTGGTTCAAAGTCAGTTTTTTTGGGTGAGCGTGTGTGCGCGCGCACCGCGTGAGCTGGGACGTCTAAATTTAAATTGCTAGAAGTAACCTCGCCAAGCACCGCGAGGTCAGCGGCAGCGTGGCCGCAGCCTAAGAGCCGCGCATGCTCAGGCGCTTGCTCACACTGGCCACACACATAGCCACAATGTTTTTCATCGCGGCCAGCGAATATGACAAAGAATTAAATTATGTATCATACAACGACCTTATATTTCAGTATAATGTCATTGTAACACACACACACACAAAATGACACGCAGTGATACACACACACACACACACACAACAGTGACACACACACACAGTGATACACACACAGTGATACATGCACAGTGATACACATACACACAGTAATACACACAGATACACACACACACACACACACACACAGTGATACACACACATACAGTGACACACACACAATGGCACACAAACACACAGTGACACACACAATGAAACACACACAGTGATACACACAATGAAACACACACAGTGATACACACACACACACACACACACACACACACACACACACACACACACACACACACACACACACACACACACACACACACACACCTCTTGCTCTCTCCCCTCCCTGCACCCGCCAGCAGATGGCAGCAACAGCAGCGAGCCTTTCGCCTCTGCGCGCGAGATGACGTCGCCGGTCGGCAGCAGCGGCGCGCGTGCGTCAAGACGTCACTGGCCGGTGACGTGCAGCCGGCGGTGGCGGGGCCCGGGGCGCGGCGTTATCCACCGGCAGCAATGGAGAGGCCGAGACATCACGCCGGCGGGGTCTCAGTATCCTTTGACGGAGGTGGGGTGTAGGGAACGAGCGAGATACGGGGAGGGGAGGAGCGGATACCCTGGGGGTGATGGGGTGGGGACCCTGTAAGTGTGTGTGAGACCCTGTAAGTGTGTGTGAGACCCTGTAAGTGTGTGTGAGACCCTGTAAGTGTGTGTGAGACCCTGTAAGTGTGTGTGAGACCCTGTAAGTGTGTGTGAGACCGTGTGTGTGTGTGTGTGTGAGACCGTGTGTGTGTGTGTGTGTGAGACCGTGTGTGTGTGTGTGTGTGAGACCGTGTGTGTGTGTGTGTGTGTGTGTGTGTGTGTGTGTGCCCCTGTAAGTGTGTGTGAGACCCTGTAAGTGTGTGTGAGACCCTGTACGTTACACAGGGGATATGGGAAGGGGCCCTACAAGAGAGAGGGAGACGAGAGCAAAGATGTAGGGAGACTTTAATGAGGGAGAATCTGTGGGTGATACACATGGGACCCCTCCCACCACCCCCCGGGATCAGAGGCGTTGTAGGGTGTCTAAGATCAGATGCATGGTAAATTCTTCTGTATTTTGGTACAGTTTTCAAATGACATGAAAATTGCAGGGAGGCCCCGGGAGCCCAATGAATTCTAGGAACCCCTGTTGAAAAACACTGGTCTATGTAAAGAACGATTGCCTGCTTGTGTATATTAGGGCATGTGTTTGTGATTTTCTACTAACCAGTCCAAGCACACATCTGACATTGTGGATTTCTGTTATGGGAAATGAGTTAAGTAGAAATGTTACGGGAAACAATTTTTCTAGTAGCTGTGAGCTCAGCTTCATTATTCAGTTGTTCAAGGATATAAATATATTCGGCGTGCACGTTAGGCTGAGTCCATACAGCCTTCGCCGGCGCGGAGGCGTGCGCATCTGTGACGTGAAGCGGGTGCGTTTCCGTACATGCTAGATGCGCCGTTGGGGGGGCGTCAGTGATGTCATGGAGCTGGTTCGCCCTCATTGGGCAAACCGCTCACGTGACCTGCCCTTCGCGCCGAGAACGTAGTTTCAACTGATTCCTCGCGCAACGCGCGCCCCCATCATGTTGCGCACGGTCTATGGGCACTATCAATGCCTTAAGGCAATGTGATCGTGCTGCGCGCGGACGCCTCCGCACAGGCTGCGGCAGCATGGACTCAGTCTTAGGAGAAATTACCCACGTACCAGGGCTTTTGCAGAACAGTCCTTGTTTGGCTTGCTTATCCTGAAATATGCTCAATATTAAAATGAACTTTCTCATGAAATCTTTGAATATGCAGTTAGTCTTTGTGCTATAAGCCTTGGTACAGTATGCAATCATTATTATGTATAGCAAGAGGCCCAGCAGATGCCATGATACTCAGTGTCCATGTTTTCAAAGTGTCCATTTATGTGAGAGATATATTCCGTAGCGCAGTACAATGGGGTTGGAGGAAGAAAACGATAAAATAACATACATCGTTACAGTAGCTAAGGAGGACCCTGTCCCAAGGAGCTTACAATCTATAAGGAAGGGTAAGTGGAAACATAGAGTACAGGGGGATGAGAAGGTTAGTGTTTCGAATTGTAACAGAGCAGCTGTAACATCAGCAAACGTATGATACCCTCTGGCTTCCGCCTTCGGGGCGATGCAGATGTACTGTAGAAACCTGAAACCTTCAGCACATAAACACAACTGGTAAGGGATTCATTGGTGTACCATATAATTTACCACTTCCTATACTGAGCAAATCTGATTTTTGTTTGAATACAGTATGTTTAATATTTTTAATGACGGAATAGTTCATCACAGCTGGACTTACTATTCAATACAGCCAATTACGCACTCTATTTACAGTAAGGCACGGTTACGGTATAGAAATAATAATTTCTGCCTATAATTATGTTTACGTGTTCATTTTCCCCTACAAATTATAAATCTGTATTGTTAAGTGAAGTTAGGAAGCTGGATTTTGTTATTTTGACCTTTTTTGTTTCATTGTGTAAAATCCCAAAGAAGGCTAAATAGACTTCCTGGTCTGGAGTTAAAGCTTTTGTTGGAATTAGTTGGCATATTACATGTTTCACTTGGGCTTCGTCCATAGTGCAGGCTACGACGCAAGCTACGTAGCTCGTGCCGAAACAAACATTAGGGCGGCAATGTAGTAATGCATAGTGCAAATGCGCTACAGGGAGAGCGGCGCTTCGCAATACAAACAAGTTTGTTTTGCCAGCACGAGGAGGAGCGCGGAAGCTAGCGTGTTCTTCTATGGACAAAGCCTTACTGCTCAACAATCCATTTCCACTTAGGACACAAATATAAAATTGATGGGTTAAATCAGAGTAATTTAGGCCTCTGTTAAAAAAATAAATATGTACATATTGTTACATATTTTATCCATGTAGAAACATAGAATTTGAGAATAATAATTGTAGGAACAGCACCAAAAATGGGTTGTAGTAATGTTTTCTGGATAAGTGTTGTATTTGAACATTCTCATTTTGTCATTTGAAATAACCAAGGGGTGCTCAACTCCAGTCCTCAAGACTCTTTAACAGGTCAGGTTTTCAGGATATCCCTGTTTCAGCACAGGTGGCTCAATCAGTAGCTCAGTCACTGATTGAGTCACCTGTGCTGATTCGGGAATATCCTGAACACCTGACCTGTTGGTGGCCTTGGAGGACTGGAGTTGGCCATTCCTGCTCTACAGCACAGGAATCTACTATAGACAAGATTTCTTTATAGTGAAACCCAGTCCCTTATGGCAATACTATAAAGCTGCTATTTACTTGGTTGGGGTTTTAAAGCAGCAGTCCCACCTGGATGGTAACCAACGGTTCCCCAGAGATAAATTGTGCTAATTTTTGCTCCGGGCCCCCGTGTCCATGAGAAGCTTCACGGTGAAGGTAGCACAATTCTCTCCAGGGGAAATAAAATGCTACATCTCCTGCGTCCCCTGGGTCAATAGGAAACCGCAGTGTCATCTGTTGGCCCATGTGATGCCGGGGTTTTAAATACCAGGAATTACTGGTGCTACCTCCACCGTTCAGTGTCTTGGGATCTAGGGGTTTCCCAGGGGTGAAATAAATGTGGTTTTGCTCTTGTGGTGGGTCCTACATCCAAACCAGGTAGTAAAGCAAAAAAGGGGGGCGGCAGCTGCTTTAACCCTCCGCGTGCCCTATGATGCAGCCACAACACCATGGGGTCTGGCACGCCAGGGGTACCCTGACAGTGGCTACGTCGTGGGTTTTAAGCTTGTTTAATAGGGGATACTGTGATCTGGCCAGAGTAGGACTCCCGTCTCTTCAAGTTACGTCATCAGTGACGCCGCAATCACCAGAGCAAATGAGTGATCGTGATGTACTGCAGGGGATGTCCTACAGTGGCGCTCAAAGGGTTAATCTTCCTTACGTGTGTGTGTGTGTGTGATAGAGGGTATTCATTTTTGTTATCGCTTAGTCAGAAGATTCCAAAAAGCTAAGTGTGACTGTGTGTTTTCTGTAATCAGTATAAATGTAGATATCCTTGTTTTCCTTGCTGTCTAACAGATGTCTTGCTTTGAATGTCTTGATGTATCACATGTTCCTTAACTTTGTGTTCATGCTGTGGAGGGGCTTGAAGTGAAATCCGGGAGCAAAGAGCCATGTCTGCTGAGCTTAACCCAGCACAATGGGCAATATGCGTAAGTATTAGAGAGACTGCCAACTTCTTCTCTGTTCTGTGAATGTACCTATTTTACTAATCGTTGCCAACTTGCATTGTCCCCTTCTGACTTTCACAAAGCTTGGGGTCGGCCTTTTCATTTGTCTAGCTCTGTTTATGTGGTTTATTGTAATTAGAGGGTGCATTGATGCAATTACTCTAATTGTCATGACTGAACCCATCTATCCCATCTATCCCATCTATCAATCATCATGTGGTTCATGCCATGTTAAATCAGCACTCTGAGTAGCGGATCCTCCGGGAGTGATGACGAAACGGAAGAGTCCTCCTTTCAGATGGTGTTTAGAGCGATCGCCTCTGGAAAACGAGAAAATGTAATATGTCGTAGCTCCCACATCATGGCGTTGCTGGAGCGGACTATGACATATGGTAGTGGCTATTTTTCCATGATCAAATGACTGCCAGTGTTTAGCAGACATATTTCCGCTGCCCGCTTTGTCGCCAAGGGAAACCCCAAACCTTACCCTTAACTAAAAAAAGACCCCATAATCTTAACACCTGATACTAATGGTACCCTTACCCTAAAAACCTTAACCCTTAACCACTAAAACACCATAAATTAAGTTACCTTGGCGGCGGAGCAATCCCATGTCGCAACAAAAAAAATTCTACGTATGCGTGATTGGCCTCAAAAAAAATTATCCTTAGAGATACACTTATGTATCTGTGTCCTGCGTAAATAAATAAATAAATATAATGTAGGGCATTTATTGAGATACCGTTGGATGTGTTTGCCTAATGATGGCTTCATCATTACTTTAGAAAAAACTAGGTTTGACACGTTACCTGCAGATTACAGTATTTATTTATTTTTGTTATTTATAAAATGTTTTACCAGGGAGCAATACATTGAGAGTTACCTCTCGTTTTCAAGTATGTCCTGGGCACAGAGCTAAGACAAATAATACATGTTAAATAAGTGAACAGGGTATACATTATATACAAGACGTTGCATGCACAGTTAGAGATGATATATATTATAGGCTTATGTAACAGTTACAGACCAGATTAAAATGTGAGACCGCTTTAGTTATGAAAGAACTTAGACTGGTGGCGGCTGTGAGAGTCTCCAGTAGACTGTTCCAGTTTTGGGGGCACGGTAAGAGGAGGAGCGGACGGATTCTTTTTGCTATTTTCATATAGTAATATGACAGGGGTGGGCAACTCCAGTCCTCAAAGGCCACCAACAGATCAGGTTGTCAGGATATCCCTGCTTCAGCACAATACTGCACCAACTGTGCTGAAGCAGGGATATCCTGACAACCTGACGGTGGCCTTTGAGGACTTGAGTTGCCCACCTCTGTCATATCACAACAGAGACTTGAGACCCAAGGTTGCAAAAGCCCCCCAATGTGTCATTAGTCATTTTTTTTAATATTTACAAATATTTATACTAGTCTAATAAAAACAAAAAATCAAAAAGGACAAAGTTTGCTTATATTTAGCACCTCAGACATGGTGCAGCGATAAGGACACTTTTACACCATGCAAGGCAGCAGCGCTGTCCTTCTGTTTGCTGTTGTTGGAAGTATATAACATTGCCAGTGTGTTAACTTTTTGTAACCCAGGAGATACGCAATTTACTATAATAAAAAAACCTCAATAATGTGGTACCAGATGGCATTGTAACGGCGGCAGCATATCCTTTTGTGGTGACCTCTGCCCGTGTACGGATTTGCTTTTGTACATAGGAAACTGCCATTTGGTGTTACATAGTATTATCAATAATTAGGTCTCATTTATTCTTATGTTTTATTAATGACATACTCTGCTGTTTTGAATATTTGCCTAGTTCACTCTAATTCTCGGGCAAATTAACATCAGACTTTTAATGCTGTACAGGCATACCCCGGTTTAAGGACACTCACTTTAAGTACACTCGCGAGTAAGTACATCTCGCTCAATAGGCAAATGGCAGTTCACGCATGCGCCTGTCAGCACTTCCTGAACAGCAATACCAGCTCCCTACCTGTACCCAAGCTGTGCGCAAGCGGGGAGAGAATAGGGCCTGTTACACATGTGTTATTTACATCAGTTATGCACGTATATGACGATTGCAGTACAGTACATGCATCGATAAGTGGGAAAAGGGTAGTGCTTCACTTTAAGTACATTTTCGCTTTATATACATGCTCCGGTCCCATTGCGTACGTTAATGCGGGGTATGCCTGTACTTTTACAGGAGTTATTTGTGTGGGTTATGAGAGAGAATTGCCGGGTGGTGGTTTGGGGAACTGAACCCTGGATGCACAGGTGGAATGCTTGCCTGAATCGTACAATTATGTTAATAGGCAGCAGAGTAATCCCATAAATATAGTTAATGACGGTATCAGTGACATTCTTTCTATCTTTGCATGCAATAAAACAAAATATTCATGTGAATGAACCTTTACTGTGTCCTTATGATGTATTTGGTATGGCATGGTTCCTGCGAAGCCAGTGGCTCTTGTGACTAGGTACGTCACAGGAGAAATGAGACAATTCGCCACGGCCGTTTAGCCACTCCGAGACCATTTGCCTTGACTGTTTTGCCGCGGTCCGTTTCGACGCAGAGTTTAAGCTGTTTAGGGTTAAGGTGCATGGTTAGGTGTTAATGCTAGGAATAGTCGTAAAAGAATCCACCAAGGTGAAAAAAGCAGTGCACTGCAAAAACGGGCTAAGCACAGGGTGTGATAAAAAGGAGATTTATTTAACTCGTGGCATATGGAAAATTATACGGGAAGGTATGCTCTGACGCGTTTCATGCTATACAGCACTTTGTCTAATATAGGGTTAGAAATATGAGGGATATCCCCTTGGTAAGACTGCACGTGTGCCCTTTTTTTTTTTTTTATTTCAAATATAACATCTTTAGTTTTCTGAGTACGAAGGGGGTGGGAGAGGCTTTCACAACGGCTTGAAACCAAATGCTCGATTGAGGAGGAGCTACAATCTGGAGTAATAAATAGATACGAACTATAAGGGAAAGAAGCCCCCACTAATGAGAGCGCTGGGGTCCTCTTGGCTACAGTAGTTTCTTAACTAACCAAGAGGACCCCAGTGCTCATTGGTGGGGACTGCTTTCCCGTATAGTTCCTATCTATCTTTTGCTTTGTACAACTTAATTGTTTGTGGAATAACTTGTTCTATTCTCCATTATTTTTATTATTATTAGTGTAGAATATAAATAAAACTGCACAGTTCCATTTCTGGTGCAAATGGAAATGTGAATATTTTAAGTGCAGACGGTCCTAGAAAAGAATGAAGGATTAATGATTTCTGAGTAAAAATGTTGCATAGATGTTCCTAATATTTGCTGTGCTGCAAGAGAAAGCCAAGTACTTTACTTCATTGAAGAAATATAACTGAGACTTCATAATATGTCTCATCCTTTTGTAATTGCGTCTTAAACAAAATGTACATGGAAAGTCATTTTGGTTTGTGCATGAGATCTTCTATTTGAAATTAGTCAACTTGTTTATGACACAAATGTCTGTGTAGGTGGAATATATAGAGGGGATTATCTCTAATCTCCATTCTCTCTAAGCCTTTTTCTGCCTTTGTTTTGGTTAAATGAGAGTATAAATACCTAGAAAGTACACTCTGTTTTTTAAAAATTTTTATAGGGAGTAGTACTAATTCCAGAAGTATGGTGTCACCATGACTTAAGAAAACCTTACCCTATATGTGTTTTTTTCTCATCTAGGCTGGTCATTCATCCACAAGGGATAAATTCAGTCAACGAAGACATTCTTCCTATAACCAGCAGCTTTAAATGCGTACAAGGTATGTCTGGTTTCGTCAGCCATAGGTTGTTACGTGTCTTTTACGTAATCTTGTTAATTGTAAAAATGTTTGCTTTTAAAATGTGCGACCGGTTTATCAGCTCCTGAAAAGAGGATCTAGATCAGAGCTTTCCAAACTTCATGTTGGTGACACACTTTTTAGACATGCATCGTTTTGCGACACAGTAAATCTGTTTTACTAGCAAACCGGAGGTTAAACTAACCCCTTATAAGAGATACGGACACATACATAAATTGTAATAAAATGTATGGGGACACAACATATCTCATGAAAACCTTTCATTTATATTTTTAAAAATATATGATTTGTAAGATAACATACATTTCCAAAATTGCTGTCATTTATGAGTGACAGAGAGAGAGAGAGGGTGAGAGAGAGGCTGGGTGACTGACTGTGGATTGGTGTCTGCATTCATTCATTCACACACACACTCTTGCACACTTATTACACACAAACGGGGATCGGACACACGGGGGGCCAATCGGAGCAGGGGGGCCAAATCGGACTGGGTGGGGGAGGGGCATGGAGCTGTACTTACCTTACTCGCTCCATGCAGGAAAAGGCGCCTCCTCAATGTGCAGCTCGGATAGAGATTGGCTGCGCACCAACCAGTCAGGTGGGGAGATTTTTATTTATTTTCCCCCAGCACCCGCATGTCACCCTGTGGTGACCAGTTTTGTCTAGGGGACGGCGCACGGCCCAGCAAACTCCCTGTTGGTGGCCCTAACCGCCCCCGTATCCCCTAAATAATCATGCGCCCCTCAGTTTCCGCACTGCGCAGGTTTTTTGTTACGGTCGCGTGACACACCTACAGTACACACTGCAGCCGACACACTAACGTGTCGCGACACACAGTTTGGAAAGCTCTGATCTAGATCATGAGTGGCCAACTCTAGTCCTCTAGGGCCACCATCAGGAAGCTGAAGCATTGATATCCTGAGCACCTGACCTGTTGGTGACCCTTGAAGACTGGAGTTGGCCAACCCTTGATCTAGACTCTTGGCAAATAAGCTGGTGTTCTTCCCAAAATACATAACTTTCATAGGGGGTGCCGGTATCCTCTGCCTTTTAACGCTCCTGCATCACGCGGGCCAATAGGAAGCCAAACCTGATGACATCACGGCTTCCTATTGGCTCGCAGGGCTCAGGAGCTTTGAAAAGCGGCCATTACGTGATCCCTGCTAGCTGAACGGCTACCAACACTCCCTACGGAGGTGAGTACCTTGGAAAGCAGGGGGTCCCCGGAGCTGAAATGAACGGAGTTCATCTCTGGAGACCCTCCCTCCCCCACTGCTTGGATTGCCTATTTAAGACTAAAAAGCACTAGAAAAGCCTTTTTTCCCCTACAAAAAAAAAACTGAGCAGGACATGGTTGGGGGGCAAGATACCACCACATGAGTTGGTCACATGTAGGCTTCAGGGGGGATTGCTGCTTTGTCAGGTCGTTGAATTTGTTGACTACAAAAAAGGGGAAAGATGACTGTCCCAGAATGTTACACATCCCACTGTTGTGTGTCAAACACCTCCTCAAATTACCCCCCCAAAATACACAAGTGACAATATGTGAGACGTGCCTGGATGGGTTGGTGCTTAGAATTATTCACCAGGGGTTTTGTTTCCTTCAAACAAACCCTCCTGTGAAGCCACAATGTGTGGGTGAATTTTTCTGTTATATAACATCACAGCACCTGGCACAATAGTAATACACACTGTAAGGCTGGGGCCATGGAGCCTTCGCCCGTGCGCGGCCGTGACATCACCAACGTGAAGCGGGTGCGTTTTGTGGCCAGTGTAGACGCGCCGTGGGGGGGCGTGCCTAGGTGCGTCTCGGTGCTGGCTCGCCCTCATTGGGCAAACCGCTCACGTGACTGGCCTGTCGCGCCAAGGAATCAGTTTCAACTGATTTCTGGCGCGCCCGCACGCCGTATGGACGCGATCACTGCCTTAAGGCAATCTGATCGCTCAGCATGCGGACGCCTCCGCATGGTCTGCGGCACCATGGCCCCAGCCTAAAGGAGTATTGAGTGTGTGCGGTATGAAATCAGAGTGCAGTGGTGATAACCGCTTCAGGAATCGCACGCACAAAACTCCTTTAGGAACAATCAACTTGATGGTGAAGCCGGCCAACCCAGGTTTATTTTCAACTGTTCTTAAGGAGCAATCGAATATTTATTTAATGTTTTTACCATTTATTTATTTTTATACAGGATCCAAGCAGGGGGTCTCTGGAAACTGAACAACCTTAATTTCAGCTCCGGCCACCCTCTGCTTCCGTAGACCCCCTGCTCCGGCTGAGCTACCTGCAGTTTAAAGCTCCCATGTCATGCAGCCAATACGAAGCCGGACCTGATGACGTTGCGGCTTTCTATTGGCCCGCAGGGCACAGGATCTTTGAAAAGTGGCCATTACTTAATCTCTGCTATTGTATGTCTTTATTTATATAGCGCCATTAATGTATGTAGCGCTTCACAGTAGGAATACACGTGGTAAACAAATAAATAACAGATAATATAAATAACACATGATGGGAATAAGTGCTTCAGACATAAAAGTAACATTAAGGAAGAGGAGTCCCTGCTCCGAGGAGCTTACAGTCTAATTGGTAGCAATGCCAGCTAGCTGAGCCGGATGCAAGTATCTCTAGAAGCAGGGGCCCCCGGAGCTGAAATGAATGAGGAATTTCTAAAGAGCTGCAGTTCCACCAGAGGTTTTTTTCTAAATATATGTTCACGTATGTTAGGACCTCCTGTTGTTTCTTCCTTCTATATTGGTCATACAAGTATTTAATTTGCGCTTGTCACAAACGGCACTGTCTGAAAGATTGGCATGAAATGTAGACTTAAAGTTCCCGTTTCAACTAAATGGTTCAAAAACGATTTTCTTTTACAAATGACTCTGCCTCTATCTACATTAGCAGGTTTCTGTTAGATTTAAAAAGAAAGTGGAATAAGCATTTATTGTAAATGAGATTTTTTTTCTGTAAGGACTAGGGAGATTAACTGGCTTTACAACACGTAACATAGAGGGTTACAACCTTGTGCTCAGTGGTGGAGGGGTTTTGTCTGGGGAGCAATACCTAAGTTAGACTTTTTTAAGAAGGGCATTTCAGATCAAGAGCATTGTTTTTTCAACCTTCCAATATATTGGGGAAAATATCCAGATATTGTTGGGTCCATTGGACATCTGCTTTAAATACCTCATAATTCTTTATTACTTTCTATTTATTTTATTATTTCAGTTATCCAGCAATATACAACTCATATAGGGAAGGGGAAGAGATGGGGATAGTACTCTCGCTTCAGCTTAATTATATAGACACAGGTGCAAGTTAAGAGAGAGGGATACATAGGCAAATTAAGAAAGGAATCCCTCTTGAAAGCACTCTGTGTCAGATGTAGAGTGAGTGTAAGTAAAAACAATTTAATTAGTAATAATCTAAAAATCTGATGATTGGCCATAGATTCTATCTTATCACTCGGTGAACAAAATACATAAATATTGTATTGTATGTCTTTATTTATATAGCGCCATTAATGTACATAGCGCTTCACAGTAGTAGACGCATAATAAAAATATATGAACACAGGATAGCTGTTTTTCCCTAGCCTGTCCACATTAGAGTAAGGAGTAGATTATTGCATTTTAAATCAGACCTACATAATCTTATTAGGTATCAGAATCACTCTAAACCCAAAGTGAATTAGTGTGCACTTGGAAAAACAAATTTGAGAACCGTTGTCAATTAGCAGGTAGCATGAATGCTCAGAATCATATACTCCAAATAGTAGATCATGTGCTCATTAGTAAACACAAAAGCGTATAGTGAATACTACAAAATTAAATTACTGTATGTTAAAAAAGTGGGTCAGGCACGTGCAGCGAAATACTGCTAACTATCTGAGACTAAGCTATAGGCACACAAAATGTGTATAGAAGCAGAGAGGCACAAATCAAGTTTGTATTCAGTTATAGAAAAATAGGGTGGTAACAACAATGTTGTATTGTATGTCTTTATTTGCATAGTACCATTAATGTACATAGCGCTTCACAGTAGTAATACACGTGGTAATCATATAAATAACACATAATATAAATAACAGGTCATGGGAATAAGTGCTTCAGACAAATACAACATTTAGGAAGAGGAGTCCCTGCTCCGAGGAGCTTACAATCTAATTGGAATGTAGGAGGAACGTACAGAAACAGTAAGAGGGCATTTTGGTAAGTGCTCCTGCAGGGAGCCAAGCTTTATGTATCGTGTCTAGTAATAGCTACGGTGCTACTCATGTTTCTTTAAGCAAGTGGGTCTTAAGGTGGGTCTTAAAGGTGGATAGAGTGGGTGCTATGTTGCGACATAGTCAGAATAGTTGCTAGCCCAGAATCCGATACAATTGTATTGGGGGTATAATAATATCACCCTGTCTAGATGTTCAAAGAGGGGACTCAAAGGGTCACCTGTCCACATTAACACAGTCACCGGGTGCAGCTCTGTACCAAGGGATCAGCCGAAAACCCGTCAGAAAACATGGTAATAGCAGTATAACAGCTCGTTCAATCAAAGCATAAACATAGTATTGTGTTACCAAGTTTGGGGGAACGGAACGGCTTTGCCTCATAGCGGTGACCAATTCTAATAATAGAACCAGATATGAGTAAAACCGTGTAACCGTATCACCAAACCACGAGGCTGGCATACAAAATGTAGAGCCAAATGCTACAACCTTTTTCACTCGTTCGTCTCGCCCCTGCTGCATACCGGGAGCATCGTGACGTCCGTCAAGCTCCACCTCCCGCCTGGCGTACGTTTTGCTAGGCCGCTTTGTCAAAGCTGTTTTTCTCACGATCTTGTTCTATTATTGGAATCGGTCACCACTATGAGGCAATGACTGATGCCGTTCCGTTCCCCCAAACTTGGTAACACAATACTAAGTATATGCTTTGATTGAACGAGCTGTTATACTGCTATTACCATGTTTTCTGACGGATTTTCGGCTGATTCCTTTCTTTATTTGCCAATTTATCCAGCAATATATCACAGAATGCGTGCATAGAAAATCCCGGCCATGCAGAAAGTGTTTATTTTTTTTTTAACCAATGTTTGATATGTTAGTTTATCAGTGTTTAAAAAAAAATGTAAATAAATGTGTAACCGGTGGCTAATTCCGCTTTGTAACGCTTGTGTTTCAGAGGCTGAGGAGACTCTTCTCATTGACATACCCACCAATAGTGAGTACGATGGCACTTCTCACAATGTTTTTCTTAACACTACAAAGCAGCTACAACTAATGGGGATCAGGGGGTGTCTGCATGCATTGTTATACTGTTTGGGGTCTCCCTGGTATGAAGTCCCGGCAGTTTGGAACATTTTCCATCAGCGTCATCGCCAACACTGGTTTTGATCTGCTAAGTTCTCTTTGTCTTGGGCTGGCACACAGCTTCTGCGCGCGGACAGGACGTGAGAAATATGAAGCTCATTCAAAATGCATAGTACAGTACTTTCAAGGTGCACACTGTATGTTGTAGGATTGCCTGTGCAAAAGAAAGCATATTATATACTCTAGTACCGTTTTTTTTAATGCTGCCTAAAATCCTGCAAACCCTCGTAATTAACGGTTTCTAATATTTAAATTGTGTGTAACCTGCTGCCCGAGGGGAATAAAATAAATAAATGTGTAGACACACATATAACAAATATATATTTACCGCGCTTCTCTGTGTTAGGAGCATGCTGCTGGTGAAAGGATTTGCCATACATATGTGAAAAAACAGAAAGTGAATCCCTGCGCTTCTCCCATTGGGATAGCAATAAATGGGGAAATAAATATACATAGTGCAAACTAAATCTGCGATAATGGTTGAAAGGCCTGTATGAGACATGTGAAGGTGCTCACAAGTGATATTCTTTATTGGCTATATGCTAACGGTGGAGGTTTTTTGTTGCCTTTTTTACCCAGCATAACTTAAAATGTACATGTAAGCAAGTAAAGTGAATAGTGAATTTACAGGGACCTTACTGGGAGATTTATATACCTTGAAAAAGGAGGACTGGCCTCCCACAAGCTGCTCAATAAGTAGTTGCAGGTGGATTGGCTAAATACATTATTCAAACCCTAATAGTAGTGCCCTCTAGGAGCGTGCTGCTAAGGATTTAATTCGGCCCAATAGAAAATGTAACACAAATATATATTCACCGCGCTTCTCCGTGTAAGGCGCATGGCTTGGCATTATTTGATCAAAGGATGTAACCAAAAGTCTCATTTGTCTTACAGATCTAGTTTGCACTATGTATATTTATTTTCCTATTTATTGCTATCCCAATGGGAGAAGCGCAGGGATTCACTTTCTGTTTTTACACACACACGCGCACACACGTTATGTACCCACTTTCTTTGTGCAAATTTTGTGTCTTGATCTACATTGCGGATGACATCCTTTATTGTGTAAAACTTTGGTAATGATCTCACAAGGACACACTCATGTAACACTCTGCATGTCGCCTTTATGGTTACCAGGGCATTACCCAGAATGCTGTGCTCTTCCAATGTGCTATTACGCGTCAGTGAACGCTGATTCCGTTGGCACTCTTAATAAGGATGCAACAGGATGTTCGGCTGTTGCTGAAGTTTGCCGGCTGTGCCAATCTTTTTACACGCCACAGTTGTGTTCTTGCACATCATCCCCGTCTTGTTTCCTCCACGGCCTTATCTCGTTTCCTGCTGTGTGTATGCAAGCATAAGCTCTTTTTTTTTTCTTCCTTTTCTCCGCCACATTTCCTTCTCTTGAGTGGCAGTGACAAGAGGACCAGTCCATGTACTCAAAAGTATTTGTTTTCTTTCGTTGTTTAGTGGCGACTTCAGTATTCTAGTGATATTGATTCTGGTGACTAGTAGTTAATAGATTGTAAGCTCTTTGGCGCAAGGCCTCCCTCCTGTCTTATGTTGTCATTTATTTGCCGCTCTCATCTCCACTGTTTGTGCTTTATTTTCTCTGTATTGTTATTTTGTAAAGCGCAATGTACACTGTTGCCACTATATCAATAACAGTGTATATATACTGTACCATACAAAAGTTCTAGTACCCATATTTCACCTGGACATGTCATGATGTCCTTTAAACCCTTTAGTGGCCCATTATGTAGTGACTTCGCCATGGGCTTTTTGCTAATTTTCTTGAGGAAAACTCTTCAGACGTTATAAATTATTGCAAAAATTTTAGATCTAGTAATTTCGATCATTTATAACATCTGTGCCATATGTTCTTGCGTTACCTTGACTTAGAAGTGTGTTTAGTGTAAAAGAAACTGCACTTGGCTGCCTGAACTACTAGTGTGAAATTAGCAGCGAGTCTAAGGGCCACATCACCTTACCTTACGGGCCGCTAGTTAAAATATCCTGCTCTAGGCCAAGGTAATGTATTGGATTGCATGGGAATCACTCACAGGTGACCTAGCACCTTTTGTCTATAGCACGGGTGGCCAACGCTAGTCCTCAAGTGGCTTAATGAGCAGCTCAATCAGTAGCTTGGTCAACGATCTATTGAAGTTAATGGGGATTTTTTTGGCTGAACGTCTGCTTCAGACAATATAGAGTAAAATCCTTGGTGTAAGAGCTCTGAAGGTCACTGTCCCAGAAGCCTATGAGTGTAACTCCAACGTTGGCATTTTGCATCCTGAGTACATGCTGCTTTCTTTTAATGTTTGGTTACTGTTGGAAATCCGAATAGTCTAGCTTCTAGCATGAGAATTTGGAATTACCCAGTATACCGAGGCTGCTAACAGGTAGTGCACACACTTTTTGGCAACTTGATTGAAGAGAGACCCAGCAATGATTAATGAAACAATAAGCCTCCGGTATTGAGAACAGGGAGTTGGGTAATAGTAAGCCGGATAGAGGTACAGGGGGACACCTCCCTAGGGGGCGCCCCCAAGTAAATCACAGCCCGGCACTAACCACCTCAATAATCTCCCTGAAATACCGCGTGGAGGTTAGGAGTACTCACGAAAAAGCCGTCCCTGTTGGTGCAGGGAATTCTGCAGCGGCTTCCTCCTCTAGTGTAGCTGGCGTCAGCGTGCTCCTCCGGAAATGATGACACAGGAAGAAGGGGGTAGGATGGTCCGTGGTTCACAGCAACTTCAGCAGCCAACGCATGGATGTCTAAAAAAACTTTATTGATCGCTAGCAGCAAACATCAGGCAACCACTCTAACATGTTTCGTCCAGGCTATGGACTTTTCCATGCGTTGGCTGCTGAAGTTGCTGTGAACCACGGACCATCCTACCCCCTTCTTCCTGTAGCTTCTAGCATGGCTGCAGTGGGCTCTGAGGAGAGCTCCATTTGAACCTCCCAGGCTCTTAATATTTCAACAGCTTGTATCTCCTGAACGGAGTATCAGATTTGAAAGAATACACACGGTTTTGCAAAGGGCGCGTAGAGATCTTATAGCTGCGTCTTTAACCCTTTGGGTGTTAAAGGGGCCGCGGCACAGAAGTGCCACCGGCCCTGGGCACAATGTGATCATGTGACTGCTTGTTGGGAACAATTACATGATTGTCCTATTACTGACGTGGACTGAACAGGCGTCTTTGCCTTGGTCTAGGACCTTTGGCTGCGACCAAAGCACCGCCTATGACTCACCAACGGGCAGGTCGATGCTGTACAATTTGCCGCTCCACAAATGAACTATGGCCGCCCGCTGCTCCGAGTCTCGCGGGTCGCGTTTAAAGGTGGATCAGCAGCCACAGGCCGAGGAGTGTACAGCTGTCGAAGTTCATTTTGGGAGCGGTGAATTGTACAGCAGTGACCTGGCCGGCAGTGGTATGTAGTAGCGGCGGACCGCCGGCGGCGCTTTGGTCTCGACCAAAGGTCCCATCCCATCTTTGCGCTATGGAACGTGATCTGGAAAGGCAGTGTCCCGTAGCAGGGGTGTCAGACCTCCAAGGTGCGGTGGCCTTGAGGGTGTAAGATTTCATTGTTAGTTATAGTATGTTGGAGGCACAATAAGTGATCGTATAGTTCAGGGGAGCTCAATTTTTTCCTTCTGCGCCCCCCTGGTGTCTATCCCCCCTCTCCTCGCACCCCCCCCCCCCTCTTAACTTGATTCAGATGTCCTGGCGTCATGACGTCATGTTGTCATGGCAACGTGACGTCACATGACCCTGCTGCATCATTTGACGCTGCGTTGCCATGGCGATGCTTCACCATGTGCGTCTGAATCAAGGTAAGTAAGGTTTACAGAGGCCCTGCAGCTCTCCCGGCATTCATTTAAATGCCTTTGCGAAGCGCGCGCGGGGCCTCTGTAAACCCTGCGCCCTCCTCTTTGCGCACCACTGGTATAGTTTACCGCTAGTGTTCTGTAGAACCCTGGGGTTCCTCGTGGTGGTGACGAGATCATGAGAAAATATGGTAATGGCCGATATCTTCTTTTTCAAGGTGCAGTTATTCCTTTTTGTTATAAGAACTAAAAGGGTTTTAGGGTAAGGGGTCCAGTTAGGTTTTTTTTGGGGGGTAAATGGTCCGATTTAGGGTAAAGGGCTAAGGTTAGGGGCTTACCTTGGCGGCTGAATGGCCGAGCGAGATGCTTGCGGCTAGATGTACTAGACCACATACACTTTACTGCAGTAAACTGGTGTTCCACAGAGTCAGAATAAAATGTTTTAAAGTTGTTGTATAACACTCTTGTAGAATAATGGATATTACACGCACCTCTGGGTAAGGATTCCATCTTTCCTGTGTTTACTTCCAGCTCCGATGCACTTGTCACTCCGTGTTGTCTTCCCTGTTGTTTTGCTGCATCCACTGTGGGCCCCATATAAAACAATTAATACCAACTTTAACTAATCACTTGCGTTCTGGTCCCATCCGTTATAACTGCCAGCATGCCTTCTCTCATTTGCATGCCTTCTCTCATTTGCATGCCTTCTTTCATTTTCCTTATTGCATTCCGGTTCCCCTTATTATTCTGCATATCTCCTGCATCTCCCAGTGAAGATCTGCTGCTATGGAAATGTTTTGTAAAACCCTGCCCAAATAATGTGGGGATGACTCATTTTTTCCAGTCTCTGCTATTACTCGATTTATCGATATATCCCTGATATTGTGGCTTTTCCCACCAAACAAACACACTGTAAAAGCAGATTTGTGTGAGTTCAGTATTTGCCAGAAAGATTTTTCAAGTAGTGTTTGCTACTTGCATTTTGACTATATTCAACGCCTCACCAGCCATTTATAACTCGCTAAAACCTATTTTTCCTGTGATTGCTTATAGCAAGAGTGAAGAAATTGTCAAAGTGCCGGTCTCCTCAAAGACAGAGATACACAGTAGAGCTCGACTCACACGTTCATAATGAAGTTCTCCATTTAAAGTGACAGCCAAGAACAGAGGAATAACAACAAAAAAGTATGGGTGATAGTCAGACCTCCACTGAACCATAGTGAAGTATAAAAGAGAGAAGGTGCCCGGGAACTTGGAAAGACCTCAAACCCTCCTATCTAAGTAGCACATGGGTGGAGGGGTTCCCAGCACTCAAAGTAGTGAAACGATGACAATAGGTTTTATTCCAAATGAAAATAAATTGTATTATAAACAGAATAAGATGCAGCACACAATGCCCAACAATGGACTACAGAGCCTGACCAATCGATATAAAAATATAATGAAACTGTACAATATATGAAGAGGGAGAGGGATGGGGAAGGGGAACACTGTGTGGAGAAACACACGGGAAGGGAAAACGACTGAGTGTAAGTAAACAGTCGGATAAAGGAATGATGAGAATAAGGGGGGCAACGTTTCAAGGTAAAAATGCCCCTTCAAGCCTGTTCTTACAGACTCTGGTACTTCCCTTCGATTCCCATGGTACTTCCCTTCGATTCCTCCAAGTATTCCTCCCTCTGTTGAAATAAAACTAGTGTACAACACCAATATCGGTGCAACCAGGGTATATATGGCTAACCACTGAAAAAACGATAACCGGTTAGTCTATTATACTGAAAAATAGCCTGTACAGGCGATTCCTGAGACTGACTCGCTGCGGGGACCCAGAACCATTTGGATGCGTATGATTGCTAATACACACTTTAACACTTATTTCTCAATGCATATTCTCTGAGCACCCTGTGTTGATCATATGATTGTCTATTTTTCAGTTGTGGATTTTAAGTGATCCGTTTTTGTTTATTCCCTTTAGCAGGGCATTTTGTGCCTCTTAGCAGGTTTGAGTACATCATGCAGGTTTAATGTGTACTAGTACTGTATGTCTAGGTGCATTGTCTTGGTTCAACTATTGAAACCTTCTTTGCTGTTGATCATACGCCTGCCTTCAGATTTAGTGCATCTCATTTAACATTATAATATTTATTTATAAAATGTTTTACCAGGAAGTAATACATTGAGAGTTATTTCTCGTTTTCAAGTATGTCCTGGGCATAGTTAAGACAAATAATACATGGTTACAAATACGGTTACATAAGTGAACAGGGTATACTGTACATTATATAGAAGACATTGCATGCACAGTTAGAGATACTATATAGGCGTATGTAACAGTTACAGACCAGATTAAAATGTGAGACCGCTTTAGTTTTGAAAGAACTTAAACTGGTGGCGGCTGTGAGAGTCTCCGGTAGAATGTTCCAGTTTTGGGGTGCACGGTAAGAGAAGGAGGAGCGGCTGGATACTTTGCTGAACCTTGGGACCATGAACAGGCTTTTGGAGTCAGATCTCATATAAGTGCTGCATGTGGTAGAGGTGAGGAGCTTGTTCAGATAGATGGGTAGCTTGCCCAGAAAGTATTTGAAGGCAAGACAGGAAACTTGTACTTTGCGCCTAGACTCAAGTGATGACCAATCTAGTTCTTTGAGCATTTCCCAGTGATGTGTGTTGTAGTTGCATTGGAGAACAAAACGGCATATTGAATTGTAGAGGGTGTCAAGTTTGCTAAGGTGGGTTTGGGGTGCCGAGCCGTATACTATGTCCCCAAAGTCGTTAATTGGCATTAGTATCTGCTGTGTGATACGCTTTCTGACCAGCAGACTAAGGCTACGCTTATAGTGCCAGCGACAGTGACGTCAGGCTGCGGTCGCTGGAAAAATCAAATTGAGATGACTTCCAGTGATCGCGACCAAGCCGTCGCGTCACGCTTACCATAAGCGCACGCGACGGCAGCAATGCATTTGTTTTGATGCGGCGTCGCTGTCGCCAGCACTGTAAGCGCAGCCTTGGGGAGGATTTGTTCCTGAAAAGTAGACCTAGTTTGGCATAGGTTTTGGATGTCCGGGTATCAATGTGCATCCCGAATGTTTAATGAATCAAACCATATGCCCAAGTATTTCAAACTAGTAACAGGAGTTAGGGTGGTGTTAGCGTTGGTTCTGATCTGGAGCTCAGTCATTGGAAGCTTTAAAAATTTAGCCTTGGTCCAAAATACCATTGTTACAGTCTTGTCCGTGTTTACAAACAGTTTGTTTTGGGAAATCCACTTTTCAAGTCTCAAAAAGTAAGATTGAAGTGTGTGCTCAACGTTGGAGAGGCTATGGCTGTGTGTAGATAACATTGTGTCATCTGCATACATGTGTATTGAGGCTCCCTTACAAGCTGTAGGAAGATCATTGATGAACACTGAGAAGAGTAGGGGCCCCAGAACAGATGCTTGCGGGACACCACAGGTGATATCCAAGGGGTTGGAGTTGGAGCCTGAGATGGACACATGTTGGGATCTACCTGATAGGTAGGAGTGAAACCGGTTTAAAGCATGCTTCCCTATTCGAGAGCACTGGAGTTTGTTAAGCAAGATAACATGATCAACAGTATCAAAGGCCCTTGCAAAATCTAGGAATATTGCACCAGTGACTTGTCCCTGTTCCATTCCACACTGGATTTCATTGCACACTTTTAGCAGGGTAGTTACGGTGGAGTGTTTGGGGTGAAAGCCAGATTGGAATTGGCTAGGGAAATTAATAAAATAAAATAGGCTGAACGGTTATCTTTTTTTTTACAGTGGTTAGCCATATATGTACCCTGATTGCAATGTTGTTGGTGTTGTATACACCAGTTTTATTTCAACAGATGGAAGAGTACTTGGAGGAATCGATTTGTAGGATCTGTGGGAACGGGTTTGAAGAAAAGGCATTTTTGCCCCAAAACGTTGTCCCCCTTATTCTTATTTCTTTATCCTGCTTTTGACTTACTCAGTCATTTTCCCATTCCTTCCCTTCCCTTGTCTGTTTCTCCACCCAGTGTTCCCCTTCCCTATCCCCCTTCCTCTTCATATATTGTACAGTTTCATTATATTTTTATATCGATTGGTCAGGCCCATTGTTGGGCATTGTGTGCAGCATCTTATTCTGTTTATAATACAATTTATTTTCATTTGGCATAACACCTATTATAATCGTTTCATTACTTTGAGTGCCGGGAACCCCCCCATCCAAGGGGAATAACAACGTTTCAGGTCCCATTTGGCCCTTTCATACCTGATGAAGCCCTTGATGACTGGAGTTTTCCATCCCCGAGTTATAGCAACTCTTTTTCTTCTACTTCTAGTGACTTTTATAGCAGACATTATTTGGTTCAGTTGTGTAGTTTTTTTTCATGTTCTGCGTTGAACGCAGATGCATTAAGGAGAACGCATGTGTTCTTTTTGCACACGTTAATGCGGCGTTATGTAATGTGACTAAGTGTGCTACATCTGTACATTTCTATATATTAATAATTTTTTTTTTAAAAAAAGACAATGTTGGTTGATTTTACGAGTACTTAGGCTGTGCTTATAGTGACGGCGTCGGGGCAAAACAAATGTATTGCCGCCGTCGTGTGCGGTTATAGTACGCGCGGAACGATGCTGGCGGCGCGAATTCTTGAAGCCGGTCAAATTTGATTTTTCAGAGGCTGTCGCCACATGTGACAGCCTCTGAACCAATGAAAGACCTGGTCGCCGGAAAGTGGAATACAACTTTCGCAAGCGGCAACGGGTGACGACGCACGCACTATAAGTGCGGCCTTAGTCTTTGTTATCATTTAATATGATTATATAATCTCTTAAACCTTTCACTGCCAAACGAGCCTGCAATGCATTGGAGCAAGGTAGTTGTCCGTTGACGAAAGGTTTAACGAGCAGAGCATTTTTTATTTCTTTGCACTGGAGCGCTTAAAATTTTTACAACTAACTATCTTACTGCACACAGAGCATTGCTTGAGTATGAAAAGGCAGGTCACCAAGGGCACAAATAACCCGATCTCTGCTCTGTGGATGGAGCAGAATACATTACATTTATATATTTGTACTTTGAAAATGCAAAAAAAGCATGCCATGTCCCAACCTGGAACATTTATAAGGTTCCCTGACATGCCATGTCCCAACCTGGAACATTATAAGGTTCCCTGACATGCCAGGGCCCAACCTGGAACATTATAAGGTTCCCTGACATGCCAGGGCCCAACCTGGAACATTATAAGGTTCCCTGACATGCCATGTCCCAACCTGGAACATCATAAGGTTCCCTGATATGCCAAGGCCCAACCTGGAACATCATAAGATTTCCTGGCATGCCAAGGCCCAACCTGGAACATCATAAGATTCCCTGGCATGCCAAGGCCCATGCTGTGCCTGGTAAGTCATTGGGGCACTATGGGTTAAGTCTTCTAAGTAAGCTGTTAGGTACCAGTATGTACTAATTCCAAAGAAAAGTAGGTATAATTATAGTGGAAAATGAAAACTACTTGGGAATTTCCCAGTTAATATGTAACAGGATAGTAGGGTCAAATAGTGAAAGTAAAAGTGGCCTGTGTAGGAAAGTAAATGGGATTGCATATTCTATAACTGAGTTTCTCTTTGTAGGTGGCTGTAAAATGAGAATGCAGGCTGACGCCTGGACAGCTGAGCGCCTGTTTGAGATCCCAGATGAAGACAAGTGCATGGAGTTTCTTGTGGAGATGCGAAACATACAGGAAGGTGAGGGGCTATATAACTCTGGGAGATGTAAAGTCTCCCACACTCCTGTATGCATCACAACTGGCGGAGATGTGACACAGGAGGGTGAAGTATTGTAGATCACCCAGGGATGTGAAACATACAGAATTTGAGAACCTACAATTTAATTAAATGGTGAACTAGTCCTTGAACAAAACTTTTCTCTGCAACTTTTCTCTTTTTCATCGCCCCTTCAGAAAAGCAAGAACAATGACCCAGATACATCACGCAGTGGGTAGGAAAACTGGGGGCGTTATCTCCAAATATTTACTATTTTGGGAGATAACTCCAGTTTTCCTTACCACGTCTTGATGGATCTGCGCCAGTGAGTACAAGTGGAGTATATATAAACACAGGCGCTCAAAATGTCCACCAATGTGACCCCCCACCCCCTGGAAACATCGATCCCACCCCATGGGCCACCCTTTGCCCCCAGGTAAAAAAAAAAAAAAAGCTAAGCTGGGGCAGCTCATGTCCACATTGAAAAGGTGCAAAAAAAAATACTAATAACACAGTGTAAACCAATAAAAATACATAAACTACAAATCCAACCTAAATGGAATCACTTCAAAAATAATAAATATAATATTTGATAGCTTACATAATAAGGGCTAGTAACTCCCAAAGTAATGCAAGATGATGCTGCAGGTATACAGTAGATATATTACAGTGTAATGGTGCCTCATGGGAAGAAAATACGAAACAAAGTAGCAATGTATCCAAAAGAGGGAATATCAGTATGCACCATACAGTAATATCAGTAAAGTATAACACCGTCGGGGCAATTCCAGAACAGCCAACTGTATACAAACACTTGAAATTGATTGAACATAAGGGAGTTGGCTGTAAAAATGAATTTCTCCCCCATATACAGGTTAGCATATAATGGTGTGGCGGGGAAGCTCCCAAGAGCAGAGCCCCGGATCGTGTCATACTGGCTCGCAAACCCGAAATAATGTCTCAACTGAAATAGATCTATTATCAAACTAACATTTCCTTGGTATGTCTGTCTGTGAGTTGATTAGGCACAACTCCTCCCTTAATTTGTATGGTCATGTGATTTTGTTAGAGTATTTAAAAACGTCTATATTGGTTGTGCCATATGGCTGTATCACATAAGTGTCACATAGGAAGTGTCTGGAGTTAAAACTGGAGGTGAAAAATACAAAAGGAACAATTGGATTCTGCACTTCGTCAACAACCCTGCAACTGTGAGAACTTGGCTTTCTAAATGCCCTAAAAATGTTTACACATCTATAGATTAACTTTCTAATCTGCTGTTTAACCTGCAGAGCTACTGTATACTGCCCTCCCCGGTCTGATTTCAACATCTTCTCTTCCAATACCTGGGAACTCTCTTTTCCCACCTTTCTCTTCCTGCATCTGATTTATACCTCCCTTTTGCTTTTTCTGTTTGCCGTTTCCTCACTTATTTGTAAACTTTGTTATTCTCATCCAACTTCCCCACTTTCCTCCTCCTATCCACATTTCTTCATCTCACCTCCCCTCCACCTATGCTCCTCTCTCCTCCCTCCTCCCTCCTAACCCTGGACCTATCCATATACACACCTGCTCTCACCCACGCCTCCCTGCTCTCACCCACACCTCCATGCCACCTCTTTCCCTGCTAATTTTGTTAACCCATCTAATTTAACACCTACCAACCTTAAAACTCCCCTCTTAAATTAAGCACCCCCAATAGCCTGCACTCATGGCTGCTGTCCCACGCACAGTCACTGCTACCACCCATTGTGGCCAAGCACTGCCATCTACTGCACATATTCCAACTCCTGCTGTTTCTGTAATTCTCCCAATATACTACTTGGATTGCAAGCTCTCCGGGGCAAGGATTTCCTTTACTATTGTCTGCCTTTGCTACGCTCATTGTGTTGTTATAATTCCCTGTACTATATTGTCTTTGTAAAGCACTGAGTACACTGTCCGCGCTATATAGATAAAGACATACTGTACATACATCATGAATTCTGTTGGTGGAGAGACTTGTATGCGCTCTGGTTAAGAACAGATGAACTGTGGCCAGACCCACCCAATTATAAATGTTGGTGTATAGTGATGAGATGTCTATGGTAGTTACAGTTGTATAACTAATGGCAGAGTGTTATTTTGGCAGGTGTTTTGGGCACCTGTGTGTGTATAAACTCCACCTGTGCATTATTGTTGACATCCTGATGATGAAGGTTGCTCTTTTATTGAACACTGGTGTGTCACTCTCAGTTTGTGTGTTCTGGAAATGTGCAATTGCACAGTGTTGAGCACCTAGCAAAGCATTTTCCTTTTGTAATAAGGTGCACATCTCCATTCCTATTATGGTCACTAGAACATTTCACACCTAGGGGCCAACCATCCCAAAGGTTTGACCTTTTCCCTCGATGATGTAAAATATAAGCCCCCTGCGGTCTTGTTACATTTTGGCTGAGTGGCGATAGGATCGCTTGTGTCAAATTCCATTTCACCAGCTGCTGACTGATGTCGGTTGTGTGTAGGTGGGTTTTTAGGTTTTTGCATAATCATTCACAGCTTCATCATAATTTACTGGGAAGATATGGGTGAGTTTAGACAATCCTTGATAGTAGTAGAGATGATGTATAACCTCTTGATACTTTTTGATCAGATTCATTTTGAGCGTTGGTGACGTTTTAGCAGATGTGATCACACACACTATCATACTGTATGGTGGCCTTCTGTATGTTTTTCTGTGATGCAGGGCATCTTTGCTATTGCACTGATGACAAAAGATCATTTACAAAAGGTGATCTAGAATCCACCACGGTTTATGATGGGAGCATTGAACGGTCTATGATATTTAGCCTCCGCCACCCCGCAACTACCATCCAGTCACCGGGATATTTAGCTGCCAGCCCTTTTGCCATAAAGATAAACTCCTAACCTTTACCCCATACCTAAATAAATATACAGTATATAAATACATGTTTAGAACGGCTGAACTAGGGAAGGTTGAAAGGCAGGAGCAGATAAGATAATAGCCAGACTGAAAAAAACCTTAGATGCTTGCTTGCAAATGCAAGAAGCCTGACAGATAACATGGGGGAGCTTGAATTAATAGCCTGAAGGGAAGCAGTATGATATCACAGGCATTACTGAAACATGGTGGGATGAAACTCATGGCTGGGCAATTCATTTAGAGGATTATTGCCTTTTTCGGAAGGATCGAGCAAATAGTAAATGAGGGGGGGGGGTATGTTTTCATATGTTAAACCTATTAGAAAGGAAGATGTTTATGAAGGGAATGATGAAAATGTAGAGACCTTGTGGGTAGAAATTAGCAGTGGAGGTAAAAGTACAAAGAAAATGTTTGCAGGGCTATGCTATAAACCACCAAATATCTGTGAGATTGAGGAAGCCAATCAGGAGAGGGGCAATACTGGATTTGGTAATATCAAACAATATAGAAGTAATAACAAATATTCAAGTCTGCGAACATTTGGTAACGGTGATCATAACATGGTCTCATTTGAAATAAATGATTAAAAACAATATTACTTGGGTTCAACAAATACTTTAAACTTTAGAAAGACAGACAGATTTTAATAAACTAAGGACTAATCAGCAAAGAATACATTGGAATGATGTTTTTGCAGGGAAAAATGTGGAAGATAAATGGGCAGTTTTAAAAAAACATCGTTAGAAAGCACACTTATCAGTGTATACCCTTGGGTAATAATTATAAAAGAAACAAGTCTAAACCAATGTGGCAAAATAAACAGGTAGGGGAGGAAATGTAAAAGAAGAGGCAGGCGTTTAGATTCTCAGGCTGCGCTTATAGTGCCGTGCGACGGCGCTCCAAATAAAATACATTGACTCGTTCGCAAGCACTTATATTAAGCGCGACGGAGCAACGTCGCGGCAAAACAATTTGAAGCCGGGTCTATTTGATTTTTTTAGAGACAGTCACTTCATGTGACTCTCTAAACCAATCAGAGACCACGGGCCGCCCTTTCGTGACGTCGCTGGTGACAGTCGCGGAAAATCTAATAACTTTCGCTGGTGGCGACGGGTGACGTCATCTGTCGCGTCGCCGTCACTAAAGGCACGGCCTTAAAAGCGGCAGAGGCATCGTATCCGAATTATAAGGAATGTAACAAAAGTTGCAAAAGGGCAATCACATTAGCAAAAATGGATAATTAAAAAAGGATTGCAATAGTAAAGTAAGATCAACCCTTAAAAGTTCTTTAAGTACAAATTATTGGAGATGAGGAAAAAGCAAAGGTATTAAACAAATTATTTGCCTCTGTGTTTACCAGGGAAGAATCAGTTGCAATAGTAGTGCGCAGGAGGAAGTCACAACCTCTATATTAATGATGAACAATTGGTTAACTGAGGAAGTTCATAAGCGGCTTGGATAAAATTAAAGTAAATAAGGCACTTGGCTCCAATTGCATACATCCAACAGTTCATAAGGAGTTAAGTAATAGCCAAACCATTCCGTTTAAAATTCAAGCACTCCATTTCCACAGGCTTAGTACGACAAGATTGGCGTAAATCAGACGACGTGCCTATATTTTAAGAGAGCTAGATCACAACCAGAGAATTACAGACCTGTACGCCTGCCATCAATAGTGGGGAAGCTACTTGAAGGTTTAGTATGGGATAATATTCAGGAATACCTAATGGGAAAACAAAATTATTAGTAATTGTAAGCATGGATTTATCAAGGATCAGTCATGCCACACTAACCTAATTAGTTTCTTTGAGTAGGAATTTAGACCAGGTAATGCAGTTGATGTCGTCTACTTACATTTTGCAAAGGCTTTTGCTCCGGTTCCACACGATGTTGGTGTACAAAATAAAGCAAATTGGACTCTGTAAATATATTTGCACCTGGATTGAAACTGGTTGAAGGATAGACGAGTTTTAATAATTGGAACTTTCAGGTTGGGCTAAAGTTGTGAGTGGAGTACGGCAGGGATCGGTACTGGGAACTGAGCTTTTTAACTTCTTTATGAATGACCTAGAGGTTGGCATAGAGAGCAAAGTCTCCATCTTTGCAGATGACACTAAATTGTGTAAGGTACAGTAGTAGAATCAAAGCAGGTAATTTTTCTCCAGAAGAACTTGGATACACTGGAAACTTGGGCAAGTACATGGCAGATGAGGTTTAACAGTAATTGGAGAACAGGCAAATATTGTACCACAAAATGATGCCCTCGGCCTAGGGACTAGCAAGTCGCACTTCATTACAGACAGAATTCACCACAACAGCGGAAATGGTAACCGTCATTTGAGAGAAGGAACCCCATTTTTTTTGGAAAGTCCCTTGTATGTATGAGTTGCATGTTTACTCGTATGCATAAGTCCTAAAGCTGACATATCTGACCGATTTTCATTCGAAGTCTTTTATTTAACGCACAAGATAGTTGAACTTTTTATTTTAATTACAATTATTCTTTTATTAAATTGTATTTTTTGGCTATAATCTGTTTAAAGATGGCACTGTAGATGGAATCTCAAACAGGATGATGTTTAATGGCTTGAGGTCTTCCCTATAGAAATTGGGGTCAAATAAGGTTCCTCTAATTACACATCAATATAATACATTTTTTATGAATATTTGGATTTGATGTGCGCATAAAGAAAATAGTGGATTGACCTGTGCGTTAAGGGGTGGAGGCCTTCATAGGCCAAGGAGGATTGAAGTGCAGGGGGCATGGCTCATAGGCCAACTGTAGGTGCACGCCTTCGTGCTTTTTAAAGGTATTTTAAAACTTTATTTTTTTTTCATATAATATATATTATTATTATTATTATTATTATTTCTGTGGTCAAAAATGTTGTGCATGTTATATCCAATCGTTACCTAATCTCGATAGGTACATAGTTATTTTTGTTCTTTGTCTGCAAAGTAATTATGGTGCCACCATTAGTCAAACAGATAAGTAGAAGATATGCTTGAAATGTGTGGATGCGGAGGAAATCTCAATGTATTTTTCACAAGATGCGGTAATCCGTTGCTTTGAGGGAAGTGCCATCTTTTTATGGAAGCCAGTTATACGGATAAGTTGTAAATAAATGAATAAACTGCCTTTTTAATGTGTGCACAAGTTTAGAGTGAGCCATAAACTGAGTAACAGGTTGAGACAGGTAAACCTGGTATATTGGATATGATTGTGATTTTTTTAGAATAGGTTTACAATATGGAGTTGAATATGAATGTTCATATGTGACATGTTTGTGAAAGCCCTACTTCATCATGATTTTGTTCATTTGTGCACAGGGCTGTTGAAATCTGTCCGCCCTGATAAAAAGGAGGCATCCAGCTGGTACAAGCTCGCAGAGCAGGACGAGAGCCTTCCCGGGACGTCCTCGAAGGCTAGAGTTCCAGGTGTGTATATAAACTGATTGTGTGTCGGAGAACATTTATCCTTGTGCAGTGGTTTCCGCAGCTAGGTGTTAAGCAGAAGCAGTGTTACACACTGAAAGAGTTGTCAACAAACAAGTGTTGAAACAGAACCAAGTAAACGAAAAGTAACCGTGTGCCATAATCACAAGGAATCCATCAAAAGCTCTAAGCAATAATATATAACAGTCACCATGAACACATACACAGTATGCCTATCGCAAGCCCATTTTTTTTAATGAACTGCAGAGAGAAAAATTAACAGTATATCAACAGTCCATAGGCAAATAATTATTGTCCATTGAAAGACGCAGGGCTCTCTTACCACGGGTCAGATACCCCTTCCTAGGAACGTAGACTTGGTAAAGTCGGTTCATGTGGTCATCCATCATGGGCCATTTTGGGTCTATATCAGGCCCCTTTCTCAACCTGAAACTTCCCTCGATGAATAACTACATGAATTTACTTAAATATGCCCTATTAGGAGATAATATAACTCCTGGTGCGAAGTACCCTGTGTCTTTGACCATAAAGTCTTTTGCCTCTGGGCTTGTACCACATGAACTGTCTTTTGATTTTTGTTCTTTAGATGCTGCAGTTTGTTTAATAAATGATGATGTTGTAGGAGTATTAAATATGTTTACATGAACGTTTAAAGGTCCAATGTGTAATAATGGAGGCGAGTGGCAGGCCAGTTATAGCTAGTTGCAGGCTAAGCTGACTCGTCCAGCCATAATGCTTTAATAAGTGAATTAAACAACAAATTAAGAGAAATATTAAATATTTAGGGCGATAAAAAAATACTTTTGGAAGGTGATGCTGTAAACTGGCCTGACATAGCTGGGACATAGCTGGGACATAGCTGGGACATAGCTGGGACATAGCTGGTAGGCCATTTGAGAAAAAAAAAATCACCCCCACCCTGCACTATATTTCAAACGTTTGAATGTTGTGATTAAATACATATTCGTTACTAGAGTTGCCTGGGTGGGAGGCTGCGGGGTTTGTGCGGGTGGGGGGGGGGATCTCGTGCTGAGCGATGCTTGGGTGGGAGGCTGCGGGGTTTGTGCGGGTGGGGGGGGGGATCTCGTGCTGAGCGATGCTTGGGTGGGAGGCTGCGGGGTTTGTGCGGGGGGGGGGGGGGATCTCGTGCTGAGCGATGCTTGGGTGGGAGGCTGCGGGGTTTGTGCGGGGGGGGAGTCTCGTGCTGAGCGATGCTTGGGCGGGAGGCTATGGAGTTTGTGCTAGCTGGCTGAGCGATGCTTGGGCGGGAGGCTACGGGGTTTGTGCCGGGGCGTGGGGGAGGGTGCTGAGCGATGCTTGCTTGGGGGTGAGGCTATGGGGTTTGTGCCGGGGGGGTGGGGAGCTGCTGGCTGTGCGATACTTGGGCGGAAGGCTGCGGGGTTTGTGCCGGGGGGTGGGGTGCCGGCTGAGCGATGCTTGGGCAGGAGGCTGCGGGTTTTGTGCCGGGGGTGGGGGTGTTGCTGAGAGATGCTTGGGTGGGAGGCTGCGGGTTTGTGCTGGGGGGAGGGGGCGGCTGAGCGAAGCTTGGGCGGGAGGCTGCGGGGTTTGTGCCGGGGGGTGGGGTGCCGGCTGAGCGATGCTTGGGCAGGAGGCTGCGGGTTTTGTGCCGGGGGTGGGGGTGTTGCTGAGAGATGCTTGGGTGGGAGGCTGCGGGTTTGTGCTGGGGGGGGGGGGGGCGGCTGAGCGATGCTTGGGCGGGAGACTGCGGGGTTTGTGCCCCTGGTGCTGAGCGATGCTTGGGCAGGAGGCTGTGGGGTTTGTGCCGGGGGGGGGGGGTGGGGTCTGAGCGATGCTGGGGGGGGGGGGAGGGGGCGGCTGAGCGAAGCTTGGGCGGGAGGTTGCAGGGTTCTTGCCGGGGGGGTGGGAAGCTGCTGGCTGAGCGATGCTTGGGTGGGAGGCTGCGGGGTTTGTGCCGGTTGAGTGATACTTGGGCTGGAGGCTGCGGGGTTTGTGTCTGGGAAGGGGGGGGGTGGTGCTGGCTGAGCGATGCTTGGTCGGGAGACTGCGGGGGGGCTGAGCGATGCTTGGGTGGAGGCTGTGGGGGTGGTGCCGGGGGTGTGTGGGTGTGCTGAGCGATGCTTGGGCGGGAGGCTGCGGGGTGTGTGCCGGGGGGGGGGGGGTGCTGAGCGATGCTTGGGCGGGAGGCTGCGGGTTTTGTGCCGGGGGGGGCTGAGCAATGCTTGGGTGGAGGGGGGGCGGCTGAGCGAAGCTTGGGCGGGAGGCTGCGGGGTTTGTGCTAGGGGTGTGCTAGGGGGTGGGGCTGAGCGATGCTTGGGTGAGAGGCTGCGGTGTTTGTTCCGGTGGGTGGGGGGATGCTGGCTGAGCGATACATGGGTGGGAAGCTGCGGGCTTTGTGCCGGGGGGGGGGGCAGGAGTGCTGGTTGGCGATGCTTGGGCGGGGGGGTGGCTGAGCGATGCTTGGGTGGGAGAGTGCGGGGGGGGGTTGAGGGGGGGGATGTCTTGTGCTGAGTGATGCTTGGTGCGGTAGGCAGGGGGGGTGGGCGCTGAGCGAAGCTTGGGTGGGAGGCTGCGGGGTTTTTGCCAGGGGGGAGGGTGCTGGCTGAAAGATGCTTGGGCGGGAGGCTGCTGAGTTTGTGTCGGGGGGGTGGGGGGAGTGCTGGTTGAGCGATGCTTGGGCAGGGGGGGGGGGTGGCTGAGCGATGCTTGGGTGGGAGGGTGGGGGGGGGGTGGCTGCGCGATGGTTGGGCTGGAGGGTGGGGCGGGGGGTGCTGAGCGATGCTTGGGTGGGAGGCTGCGTTGTTTGTGCCGGGGGCGGGGGGTTGCTGGGCGATGCTTGGGTGGGAGGCTGCGGGGTTTGTGCCAGGGGGGAGGGGGGGTGCTGGCTGAAAGATGCTTGGGCTGGAGGCTGCAGAGTTTGTGCCGGGGGGGGGCGAGTGCTGGTTGAGCGATGCTTGGGCGGGGGGGGTCGGCTGAGCGATGCTTGGGTGGGAGGCTGGGGTGTTTGTGCCGGGAGCGGGGGGGCTGAGCGATGCTTGGGCTGGAGGGTGGGGGGTGTGGCTGAGTGATGGTTGGGCTGGAGGGTGGGGGCGGGGGGTGCTGAGTGATGCTTGGGTGGGAGGCTGCGTTGTTTGTGCGGGGGGTGGGGGTGCTGGCTGAAAGAAGCTTGGGCGGGAGGCTGTGGGGTTTGTGCCAGGGGGGGAGAGGGGTGCTGGCTGAGCGATGCTTTGGCGGGAGGCTGCGGTGTTGGTACCAAGGGGTGCTGGCTAAACGATGCTTGGGCGGGAGGCTGCGGGGATTGTGCCGGGGAGGGCTGAGCGATGGTTGATGGGGAGGCTGTGGGGGGGGGGCACTGTCTGAGCGATGCTTGGGCGGGAGGCCGGGCGGGACAGAGCTATGCTTGGGCGGGCGGCTGCATTGTTTGTGCCGGGGGGTGGGGGGATGCTGGCTGAACGATACATGGGTGGGAAGCTGTGGGGTTTGTGCCGGGGAGGGGTGTGTCTGCTGGTGATGCTTGGGCTTTGGGTGTCTCGTACTGAGCGATGCTTGGGCAGGGGGGGGGCTGAGCGATGCTTGGGTGGGAGGCTGCAGGGTTTTGTGCCAGAGGGGGGGTGCTGGCTGAGCGATGCTTGGGCGGGCAGGGGCGGCTGAGCGATGCTTGGGTGGGACGCTGTTGTGTTTGTGCCGGGGGGGGGGGGTGCGCTGAGTGATTATTGGGCAGCAGGCTGCTGGGTTTGTGGGGGGGGGGGGTGCTGGCTGAGCGATGCTTGGGCGGGAGGCTGCAGGGTTTGTGCCGGGGGGGGGGGGTCTGAGCGATGCTTGGGCGGTAGGCTGGGGGGGGGGGGGGGGGCGATGAGCGAAGCTTGGGTGGGAGGCTGCGGGTTTGTGCTGGGGGGGGGGGCGGCTGAGCGATGCTTGGGCGGGAGACTGCGGGGTTTGTGCTGGAGGGGGGGGTGGGTTCTGAGGATGCTGTGGGGGAGGGGCGGCTGAGCGAAGCTTGGGAGCGAGGCTGCAAGGTTTGTGCCGGGGGGGTGGGAAGCAGCTGGCTGAGCGATGCTTGGGTGGGAGGCTGCGGGGTTTGTGCCGGGGAGGTGGGGTTCCGGTTGAGTGATACTTGGGCTGGAGGCTGCGGGGTTTGTGCCTGGGAAGGGGGTTCCGGTTGAGTGATACTTGGGCGGGAGGCTGCGGGGTTTGTGCCGGGGGGGGGGGGGTTGTGTTGGCTGAGCGATGCTTGGGCGGGAGGCTGCGGGGTTTGTGCCGGGGGGGGGGGTTGTGTTGGCTGAGCGATGCTTGGGCCGGAGGCTGCGGGGTTTGTGCTGAGCGATGCTTGGGCGGGAGGCTGCGGGGTTTGTGCTGAGCGATGCTTGGGCGGGAGGCTGCGGGGTTTGTGCTGAGCGATGCTTGGGCGGGAGGTTGCGGGGTTGGTGCTGAGCGATGCTTGGGCGGGAGGCTGCGGGGTTTGTGCTGAGCGATGCTTGGGCGGGAGGCTGCGGGGTTTGTGCTGAGCGATGCTTGGGCGGGAGGCTGCGGGGTTGGTGCTGAGCGATGCTTGGGCGGGAGGCTGCGGGGTTTGTGCTGAGCGATGCTTGGGCGGGAGGCTGCGGGGTTTGTGCTGAGCGATGCTTGGGCGGGAGGCTGCGGGGTTTGTGCTGAGCGATGCTTGGGCGGGAGGCTGCGGGGTTTGTGCTGAGCGATGCTTGGGCGGGAGGCTGCGGGGTTGGTGCTGAGCGATGCTTGGACGGGAGGCTGCGGGGTTTGTGCTGAGCGATGCTTGGGCGGGAGGCTGCGGGGTTTGTGCTGAGCGATGCTTGGGCGGGAGGCTGCGGGGTTGGTGCTGAGCGATGCTTGGACGGGAGGCTGCGGGGTTGGTGCTGAGCGATGCTTGGACGTGAGGCTGCGGGGTTTGTGCTGAGCGATGCTTGGGCGGGAGGCTGCGGGGTTGGTGCTGAGCGATGCTTGGGCGGGAGGCTGCGGGGTTTGTGCTGAGCGATGCTTGGGCGGGAGGCTGCGGGGTTTGTGCTGAGCGATGCTTGGGCGGGAGGCTGCGGGGTTTGTGCTGAGCGATGCTTGGGCGGGAGGCTGCGGGGTTTGTGCTGAGCGATGCTTGGGCGGGAGGCTGCGGGGTTGGTGCTGAGCGATGCTTGGACGGGAGGCTGCGGGGTTTGTGCTGAGCGATGCTTGGGCGGGAGGCTGCGGGGTTTGTGCTGAGCGATGCTTGGGCGGGAGGCTGCAGGATTTGTGCCGGTTGGTGCTGAGTGATGCTTGGGCGGGGAGGCTGCGGGGTTGGTGCTGAGCGATGCTTGACGGGAGGCTGCGGGGTTGGTGCTGAGCGATGCTTGGGCGGGAGGCTGCGGGGTTTGTGCCGGTTGATGCGGAGTGATGCTTGGGCGGGAGGCTGCGGGGTTGGTGCTGAGCGATGCTTGGGCGGGAGGCTGCGGGGTTTGTGCTGAGCGATGCTTGGGCGGGAGGCTGCGGGGTTGGTGCTGAGCGATGCTTGGGCGGGAGGCTGCGGGGTTTGTGCCGGTTGATGCGGAGTGATGCTTGGGCGGGAGGCTGCGGGGTTGGTGCTGAGCGATGCTTGGGCGGGAGGCTGCGGGGTTTGTGCTGAGCGATGCTTGGGCGGGAGGCTGCGGGGTTGGTGCTGAGCGATGCTTGGGCGGGAGGCTGCAGGGTTTGTGCTGAGCGATGCTTGGGCGGGAGGCTGCGGGGTTGGTGCTGAGCGATGCTTGGGCGGGAGGCTGCGGGGTTGGTGCTGAGCGATGCTTGGGTGGGAGGCTGCGGGGTTTGTGCTGAGCGATGCTTGGGCGGGAGGCTGCGGGGTTTGTGCTGAGCGATGCTTGGGCGGGAGGCTGCGGGGTTTGTGCTGAGCGATGCTTGGGCGGGAGGCTGCGGGGTTTGTGCTGAGCGATGCTTGGGCGGGAGGCTGCGGGGTTTGTGCTGAGCGATGCTTGGGCGGGAGGCTGCGGGGTTTGTGCTGAGTGATGCTTGGGCGGGAGGCTGCGGGGTTTGTGCTGAGCGATGCTTGGGCGGGAGGCTGCGGGGTTTGTGCTGAGCGATGCTTGGGCGGGAGGCTGCGGGGTTTGTGCTGAGCGATGCTTGGGCGGGAGGCTGCGGGGTTTGTGCTGAGCGATGCTTGGGCGGGAGGCTGTGGGGTTTGTGCTGAGCGATGCTTGGGCGGGAGGCTGCGGGGTTTGTGCTGAGCGATGCTTGGGCGGGAGGCTGCGGGGTTTGTGCTGAGCGATGCTTGTGCGGGAGGCTGCGGGGTTTGTGCCGAGCGATGCTTGGGCGGGAGGCTGCGGGGTTTGTGCCGAGCGATGCTTGGGCGGGAGGCTGCGGGGTTTGTGCTGAGCGATGCTTGGGCGGGAGGCTGCGGGGTTTGTGCTGAGCGATGCTTGTGCGGGAGGCTGCGGGGTTTGTGCCGGTTGGTGCTAAGCGATGCTTGGGCGGGAGGCTGCAGGATTTGTGCCGGTTGGTGCTGAGTGATGCTTGGGCGGGAGGCTGCGGGGTTGGTGCTGAGCGATGCTTGGGCGGGAGGCTGCGGGGTTGGTTCTGAGCGCTGCTTGGGCGGGAGGCTGCGGGGTTGGTTCTGAGCGCTGCTTGGGCGGGAGGCTGCGGGGTTTGTGCTGAGCGATGCTTGGGCGGGAGGCTGCGGGGTTTGTGCTGAGCGATGCTTGGGCGGGAGGCTGCAGGGTTTGTGCTGAGCGATGCTTGGGCGGGAGGCTGCGGGGTTTGTGCTGAGCGATGCTTGGGCGGGAGGCTGCAGGGTTTGTGCTGAGCGATGCTTGGGCCGGAGGCTGCGGGGTTTGTGCTGAGCGATGCTTGGGCGGGAGGCTGCGGGGTTTGTGCTGAGCGATGCTTGGGCGGGAGGCTGCGGGGTTTGTGCTGAGCGATGCTTGGGCGGGAGGCTGCGGGGTTTGTGCTGAGCGATACTTGGGCGGGAGGCTGCGGGGTTTGTGCTGAGCGATGCTTGGGCGGGAGGCTGCGGGGTTTGTGCTGAGCGATGCTTGGGCGGAAGGCTGCGGGGTTTGTGCTGAGCGATACTTGGGCGGGAGGCTGCGGGGTTTGTGCTGAGCGATGCTTGGGCGGGAGGCTGCGGGGTTTGTGCTGAGCGATGCTTGGGCGGGAGGCTGCGGGGTTTGTGCCGGGGGGGGGGGGGTTGTGTTGGCTGAGCGATGCTTGGGCGGGAGGCTGCGGGGTTTGTGCTGAGCGATACTTGGGCGGGAGGCTGCGGGGTTTGTGCTGAGCGATGCTTGGGCGGGAGGCTGCGGGGTTTGTGCTGAGCGATGCTTGGGCGGGAGGCTTCGGGGTTTGTGCCGGGGGGGTTTTCTGGCTTAGCGATGCTTGGGCAGGAGGCTGCGTGGTTTGTGCCGGGGGGGGTCTGAGCGATGCTTGGGCGGGAGGCTGCGGGGTTTGTGCCGGTTGGTGCTGAGCGATGCTTGGGCGGGAGGCTGCGGGGTTTGTGCCGGTTGGTGCTGAGTGATGCTTGGGCGGGAGGCTGCAGGGTTTGTGCTGAGCGATGCTTGGGCGGGAGGCTGCGGGGTTTGTGCTGAGCGATGCTTGGGCGGGAGGCTGCGGGGTTTGTGCTGAGCGATGCTTGGGCGGAAGGCTGCGGGGTTTGTGCTGAGCGATACTTGGGCGGGAGGCTGCGGGGTTTGTGCTGAGCGATGCTTGGGCGGGAGGCTGCGGGGTTTGTGCTGAGCGATGCTTGGGCGGGAGGCTGCGGGGTTTGTGCCGGGGGGGGGGGGGGTTGTGTTGGCTGAGCGATGCTTGGGCGGGAGGCTGCGGGGTTTGTGCTGAGCGATACTTGGGCGGGAGGCTGCGGGGTTTGTGCTGAGCGATGCTTGGGCGGGAGGCTGCGGGTTTTGTGCTGAGCGATGCTTGGGCGGGAGGCTGCGGGGTTTGTGCTGAGCGATGCTTGGGCGGGAGGCTTCGGGGTTTGTGCCGGGGGGGTTTTCTGGCTTAGCGATGCTTGGGCAGGAGGCTGCGTGGTTTGTGCCGGGGGGGGTCTGAGCGATGCTTGGGCGGGAGGCTGCGGGGTTTGTGCCGGTTGGTGCTGAGCGATGCTTGGGCGGGAGGCTGCAGGGTTTGTGCCGGTTGGTGCTGAGTGATGCTTGGGCGGGAGGCTGCAGGGTTTGTGCCGGTTGGTGCTGAGTGATGCTTGGGCGGGAGGCTGCGGGGTTTGTGCCGGTTGGTGCTGAGTGATGCTTGGGCGGGAGGCTGCGGGGTTTGTGCTGAGCGATGCTTGGGCAGGAGGCTGCGGGGTTTGTGCTGAGCGATGCTTGGGCGGGAGGCTGCGGGGTTTGTGCCGGTTGATGCTGAGTGATGCTTGGGCGGGAGGCTGCGGGGTTTGTGCTGAGCGATGCTTGGGCGGGAGGCTGCGGGGTTGGTGCTGAGCGATGCTTGGGCGGGAGGCTGCGGGGTTTGTGCTGAGCGATGCTTGGGCAGGAGGCTGCGGGGTTTGTGCTGAGCGATGCTTGGGCGGGAGGCTGCGGGGTTTGTGCCGGTTGATGCTGAGTGATGCTTGGACGGGAGGCTGCGGGGTTTGTGCTGAGCGATGCTTGGGCGGGAGGCTGCGGGGTTGGTGCTGAGCGATGCTTGGGCGGGAGGCTGCAGGATTTGTGCCGGTTGGTGCTGAGTGATGCTTGGGCGGGAGGCTGCGGGGTTGGTGCTGAGCGATGCTTGGGCGGGAGGCTGCAGGGTTTGTGCTGAGCGATGCTTGGGCGGGAGGCTGCAGGGTTTGTGCTGAGCGATGCTTGGGCGGGAGGCTGCGGGGTTTGTGCTGAGCGATGCTTGGGCGGGAGGCTGCGGGGTTTGTGCTGAGCGATGCTTGGGCGGGAGGCTGCGGGGTTTGTGCTGAGCGATGCTTGGGCGGGAGGCTGCGGGGTTTGTGCTGAGCGATGCTTGGGCGGGAGGCTGCAGGGTTTGTGCTGAGCGGTACTTGGGCGGGAGGCTGCGGGGTTTGTGCTGAGCGATGCTTGGGCGGGAGGCTGCAGGGTTTGTGCTGAGCGATGCTTGGGCGGGAGGCTGCGGGGTTTGTGCCGGTTGATGCTGAGTGATGCTTGGGCGGGAGGCTGCGGGGTTTGTGCTGAGCGATGCTTGGGCGGGAGGCTGCGGGGTTGGTGCTGAGCGATGCTTGGGCGGGAGGCTGCGGGGTTTGTGCTGAGCGATGCTTGGGCGGGAGGCTGCGGGGTTTGTGCTGAGCGATGCTTGGGCGGGAGGCTGCGGGGTTGGTGCTGAGCGATACTTGGGCGGGAGGCTGCGGGGTTTGTGCTGAGCGATGCTTGGGCGGGAGGCTGCGGGGTTTGTGCTGAGCGATGCTTGGGCGGGAGGCTGCGGGGTTTGTGCTGAGCGATGCTTGGGCGGGAGGCTGCGGGGTTTGTGCTGAGCGATGCTTGGGCGGGAGGCTGCGGGGTTTGTGCTGAGCGATGCTTGGGCGGGAGGCTGCGGGGTTTGTGCTGAGCGATGCTTGGGCGGGAGGCTGCGGGGTTTGTGCTGAGCGATGCTTGGGCGGGAGGCTGCGGGGTTTGTGCCGGTTGGTGCTAAGCGATGCTTGGGCGGGAGGCTGCGGGGTTAGTGCTGAGCGATGCTTGGGCGGGAGGCTGCGGGGTTGGTTCTGAGCGCTGCTTGGGCGGGAGGCTGCGGGGTTTGTGCTGAGCGATGCTTGGGCGGGAGGCTGCGGGGTTTGTGCTGAGCGATGCTTGGGCGGGAGGCTGCGGGGTTTGTGCTGAGCGATGCTTGGGCGGGAGGCTGCGGGGTTTGTGCTGAGCGATGCTTGGGCGGGAGGCTGCGGGGTTTGTGCTGAGCGATGCTTGGGCGGGAGGCTGCGGGGTTTGTGCTGAGCGATACTTGGGCGGGAGGCTGCGGGGTTTGTGCTGAGCGATGCTTGGGCGGGAGGCTGCGGGGTTTGTGCTGAGCGATGCTTGGGCGGGAGTCTGCGGGGTTTGTGCTGAGCGATGCTTGGGCGGGAGGCTTCGGGGTTTGTGCCGGGGGGGGGGGGGGGGGGTTGTGTTGGCTGAGCGATGCTTGGGCGGGAGGCTGCGGGGTTTGTGCTGAGCGATACTTGGGCGGGAGGCTGCGGGGTTTGGGCTGAGCGATGCTTGGGCGGGAGGCTGCGGGGTTTGTGCTGAGCGATGCTTGGGCGGGAGGCTGCGGGGTTTGTTCTGAGCGATGCTTGGGCGGGAGGCTGCGGGGTTTGTGCTGAGCGATACTTGGGCGGGAGGCTGCGGGGTTTGTGCTGAGCGATGCTTGGGCGGGAGGCTGCGGGGTTTGTGCTGAGCGATGCTTGGGCGGGAGGCTGCGGGGTTTGTGCTGAGCGATGCTTGGGCGGGAGGCTGCGGGGTTTGTGCCGGTTGATGCTGAGTGATGCTTGGGCGGGAGGCTGCGGGGTTGGTGCTGAGCGATGCTTGGGCGGGAGGCTGCGGGGTTGGTTCTGAGCGCTGCTTGGGCGGGAGGCTGCGTGTTTTGTGCTGAGCGATGCTTGGGCGGGAGGCTGCGGGGTTTGTGCTGAGCGATACTTGGGCGGGAGGCTGCGGGGTTTGTGCTGAGCGATGCTTGGGCGGGAAGCTGCGGGGTTTGTGCTGAGCGATGCTTGTGCGGGAGGCTGCGGGGTTTGTGCTGAGCGATGCTTGGGCGGGAGGCTGCGGGGTTTGTGCTGAGCGATGCTTGGGCGGGAGGCTGTGGGGTTTGTGCCGGGGGGGGGGGGGTTGTGTTGGCTGAGCGATGCTTGGGCGGGAGGCTGCGGGGTTTGTGCTGAGCGGTACTTGGGCGGGAGGCTGCGGGGTTTGGGCTGAGCGATGCTTGGGCGGGAGGCTGCGGGGTTTGTGCTGAGCGATGCTTGGGCGGGATGCTGCGGGGTTTGTGCTGAGCGATGCTTGGGCGGGAGGCTGCGGGGTTTGTGCTGAGCGATACTTGGGCGGGAGGCTGCGGGGTTTGTGCTGAGCGATGCTTGGGCGGGAGGCTGCGGGGTTTGTGCTGAGCGATGCTTGGGCGGGAGGCTGCGGGGTTGGTGCTGAGCGATGCTTGGGCGGGAGGCTGCGGGGTTTGTGCTGAGTGATGCTTGTGCGGGAGGCTGCGGGGTTTGTGCTGAGCGATGCTTGGGCGGGAGGCTGCGGGGTTTGTGCTGAGCGATGCTTGGGCGGGAGGCTGCGGGGTTTGTGCTGAGTGATGCTTGGGCGGGAGGCTGCGGGGTTTGTGCTGAGCGATGCTTGGGCGGGAGGCTGCGGGGTTTGTGCTGAGCGATGCTTGGGCGGGAGGCTGCGGGGTTTGTGCTGAGCGATGCTTGGGCGGGAGGCTGCGGGGTTTGTGCCGGTTGATGCTGAGTGATGCTTGGGCGGGAGGCTGCGGGGTTGGTGCTGAGCGATGCTTGGGCGGGAGGCTGCGGGGTTGGTTCTGAGCGCTGCTTGGGCGGGAGGCTGCGGGGTTTGTGCTGAGCGATGCTTGGGCGGGAGGCTGCGGGGTTTGTGCTGAGTGATGCTTGGGCGGGAGGCTGCGGGGTTTGTGCTGAGCGATGCTTGGGCGGGAGGCTGCGGGGTTTGTGCTGAGCGATGCTTGGGCGGGAGGCTGCAGGGTTTGTGCTGAGCGATGCTTGGGCGGGAGGCTGCGGGGTTTGTGCTGAGCGATGCTTGGGCGGGAGGCTGCGGGGTTGGTGCCGGTTGATGCTGAGTGATGCTTGGGCGGGAGGCTGCGGGGTTGGTGCTGAGCGATGCTTGGGCGGGAGGCTGCGGGGTTTGTGCTGAGCGATGTTTGGGCGGTAGGCTGCGGGGTTTGTGCTGAGCGATGCTTGGGCGGGAGGCTGCGGGGTTTGTGCTGAGCGATGCTTGGGCGGGAGGCTGCGGGGTTTGTGCTGAGCGATGCTTGGGCGGGAGGCTGCGGGGTTTGTGCTGAGCGATGCTTGGGCGGGAGGCTGCGGGGTTTGTGCTGAGCGATTCTTGGGCGGGAGGCTGCGGGGTTTGTGCCGGTTGGTGCTAAGCGATGCTTGGGCGGGAGGCTGCAGGATTTGTGCCGGTTGGTGCTGAGTGATGCTTGGGCGGGAGGCTGCGGGGTTGGTGCTGAGCGATGCTTGGGCGGGAGGCTGCGGGGTTGGTTCTGAGCGCTGCTTGGGCGGGAGGCTGCGGGGTTTGTGCTGAGCGATGCTTGGGCGGGAGGCTGCGGGGTTTGTGCTGAGCGATGCTTGGGCGGGAGGCTGCGGGGTTTGTGCTGAGCGATGCTTGGGCGGGAGGCTGCGGGGTTTGTGCTGAGCGATGCTTGGGCGGGAGGCTGCAGGGTTTGTGCTGAGCGATGCTTGGGCGGGTGGCTGCGGGGTTTGTGCTGAGCGATGCTTGGGCGGGAGGCTGCGGGGTTTGTGCTGAGCGATGCTTGGGCGGGAGGCTGCGGGGTTTGTGCTGAGCGATGCTTGGGCGGGAGGCTGCGGGGTTTGTGCTGAGCGATGCTTGGGCGGGAGGCTGCGGGGTTTGTGCTGAGCGATGCTTGGGTGGGAGGCTGCGGGGTTTGTGCCGGTTGGTGCTGAGTGATGCTTGGGCGGGAGGCTGCGGGGTTTGTGCCGGTTGGTGCTGAGTGATGCTTGGGCGGGAGGCTGCGGGGTTTGTGCTGAGCGATGCTTGGGCGGGTGGCTGCGGGGTTTGTGCTGAGCGATGCTTGGGTGGGAGGCTGCGGGGTTTGTGCCGGTTGGTGCTGAGTGATGCTTGGGCGGGAGGCTGCGGGGTTTGTGCCGGTTGGTGCTGAGTGATGCTTGGGCGGGAGGCTGCGGGGTTTGTGCTGAGCGATGCTTGGGCGGGTGGCTGCGGGGTTTGTGCTGAGCGATGCTTGGGTGGGAGGCTGCGGGGTTTGTGCCGGTTGGTGCTGAGTGATGCTTGGGCGGGAGACTGCGGGGTTTGTGCTGAGCGATGCTTGGGCGGGTGGCTGCGGGGTTTGTGCTGAGCGATGCTTGGGTGGGAGGCTGCGGGGTTTGTGCCGGTTGGTGCTGAGCGATGCTTGGGCGGGAGGCTGCGGGGTTTGTGCCGGTTGGTGCTGAGCGATGCTTGGGCGGGAGGCTGCGGGGTTTGTGCCGGTTGGTGCTGAGTGATGCATGGGCGGGAGGCTGCGGGGTTTGTGCCGGTTGGTGCTGAGTGATGCTTGGGCGGGAGGCTGCGGGGTTTGTGCCAGTTGGTGCTGAGTGATGCTTGGGCGGGAGGCTGCGGGGTTGTGCCGGTTGGTGCTGAGTGATGCTTGGGCGGGAGGCTGCGGGGTTTGTGCCGGTTGGTGCTGAGTGATGCTTGGGCGGGAGGCTGCGGGGTTTGTGCCGGTTTGTGCTGAGCGATGCTTGGGCGGGTGGCTGCGGGGTTTGTGCTGAGCGATGCTTGGGCGGGAGGCTGCGGGGTTTGTGCCGGGGGGTGCTGAGCGATGCTTGGGCGGGAAGCTGCGGGGTTTGTGCCGGTTGGTGCTGAGTGATGCTTGGGCGGGAGGCTGCGGGGTTTGTGCCGGTTGGTGCTGAGTGATGCTTGGGCGGGAGGCTGCGGGGTTTGTGCCGGTTGGTGCTGTGTGATGCTTGGGCGGGAGGCTGCGGGGTTTGTGCCGGTTGGTGCTGAGTGATGCTTGGGCGGGAGGCTGCGGGGTTTGTGCTGAGCGATGCTTGGGCGGGAGGCTGCGGGGTTTTGCTGAGCGATGCTTGGGCGGGAGGCTGCGGGGTTTGTGCTGAGCGATGCTTGGGCGGGAGGCTGCGGGGTTTGTGCCGGTTCATGCTGAGTGATGCTTGGCGGGAGGCTGCGGGGTTTGTGCTGAGCGATGCTTGGGCGGGAGGCTGCGGGGTTTGTGCTGAGCGATGCTTGGGCGGGAGGCTGCGGGGTTTGTGCTGAGCGATACTTGGGCGGGAGGCTGCGGGGTTTGTGCTGAGCGATGCTTGGGCGGGAGGCTGCGGGGTTTGTGCTGAGCGATGCTTGGGCGGGAGGCTGCGGGGTTTGTGCTGAGCGATGCTTGGGCGGGAGGCTGCGGGGTTTGTGCCGGGGGGGGGGGGGGGGTTGTGTTGGCTGAGCGATGCTTGGGCGGGAGGCTGCGGGGTTTGGGCTGAGCGATGCTTTGGCGGGAGGCTGCGGGGTTTGTGCCGGGGGGGGGGGGGGTTGTGTTGGCTGAGCGATGCTTGGGCGGGAGGCTGCGGGGTTTGTGCCGGTTGGTGCTGAGTGATGCTTGGGCGGGAGGCTGCGGGGTTTGGGCTGAGCGATGCTTTGGCGGGAGGCTGCGGGGTTTGTGCTGAGCGATGCTTGGGCGGGAGGCTGCGGGGTTTGTGCTGAGCGATGCTTGGGCGGGAGGCTACGGGGTTTGTGCCGGTTGATGCTGAGTGATGCTTGGGCGGGAGGCTGCGGGGTTTGTGCTGAGCGATGCTTGGGCGGGAGGCTGCGGGTTTGGTTCTGAGCGCTGCTTGGGCGGGAGGCTGCGGGGTTTGTGCTGAGCGCTGCTTGGGCGGGAGGCTGCGGGGTTTGTGCCGGTTGATGCTGAGTGATGCTTGGGCGGGAGGCTGCGGGGTTTGTGCTGAGCGATGCTTGGGCGGGAGGCTGCGGGGTTTGTGCTGAGCGATGCTTGGGCGGGAGGCTGCGGGGTTTGTGCTGAGCGATGCTTGGGCGGGAGGCTGCGGGGTTTGTGCTGAGCGATGCTTGGGCGGGAGGCTGCGGGGTTTGTGCCGGTTGATGCGGAGTGATGCTTGGGCGGGAGGCTGCGGGGTTGGTGCTGAGCGATGCTTGGGCGGGAGGCTGCAGGGTTTGTGCTGAGCGATGCTTGGGCGGGAGGCTGCGGGGTTTGTGCCGGTTGATGCTGAGTGATGCTTGGGCGGGAGGCTGCGGGGTTTGTGCTGAGCGATGCTTGGGCGGGAGGCTGCGGGGTTGGTGCTGAGCGATGCTTGGGCGGGAGGCTGCGGGGTTTGTGCTGAGCGATGCTTGGGCGGGAGGCTGCGGGGTTTGTGCTGAGCGATGCTTGGGCGGGAGGCTGCGGGGTTGGTGCTGAGCGATGCTTGGGCGGGAGGCTGCGGGGTTTGTGCTGAGCGATGTTTGGGCGGGAGGCTGCGGGGTTTGTGCTGAGCGATGCTTGGGCGGGAGGCTGCGGGGTTTGTGCTGAGCGATGCTTGGGCGGGAGGCTGCGGGGTTTGTGCTGAGCGATGCTTGGGCGGGAGGCTGCGGGGTTTGTGCTGAGCGATGCTTGGGCGGGAGGCTGCGGGGTTTGTGCCGGTTGGTGCTAAGCGATGCTTGGGCGGGAGGCTGCAGGATTTGTGCCGGTTGGTGCTGAGCGATGCTTGGGCGGGAGGCTGCGGGGTTTGTGCTGAGCGATGCTTGGGCGGGAGGCTGCAGGGTTTGTGCTGAGCGATGCTTGGGCGGGAGGCTGCGGGGTTTGTGCTGAGCGATGCTTGGGCGGGAGGCTGCGGGGTTTGTGCTGAGCGATGCTTGGGCGGGAGGCTGCGGGGTTTGTGCTGAGCGATGCTTGGGCGGGAGGCTGCAGGGTTTGTGCTGAGCGATGCTTGGGCGGGAGGCTGCGGGGTTTGTGCTGAGCGATACTTGGGCGGGAGGCTGCGGGGTTTGTGCTGAGCGATGCTTGGGCGGGAGGCTGCGGGGTTTGTGCTGAGCGATGCTTGGGCGGGAGGCTGCGGGGTTTGTACCGGGGGGGGGGGGGTTGTGTTGGCTGAGCGATGCTTGGGCGGGAGGCTGCGGGGTTTGTGCTGAGCGATACTTGGGCGGGAGGCTGTGGGGTTTGTGCTGAGCGATGCTTGGGCGGGAGGCTGCGGGGTTTGTGCTGAGCGATGCTTGGGCGGGAGGCTGCGGGGTTTGTGCTGAGCGATGCTTGGGCGGGAGGCTGCGGGGTTTGTGCTGAGCGATACTTGGGCGGGAGGCTGCGGGGTTTGTGCTGAGCGATGCTTGGGCGGGAGGCTGCGGGGTTTGTGCTGAGCGATGCTTGGGCGGGTGGCTGCGGGGTTTGTGCTGAGCGATGCTTGGGTGGGAGGCTGCGGGGTTTGTGCCGGTTGGTGCTGAGCGATGCTTGGGCGGGAGGCTGCGGGGTTTGTGCCGGTTGGTGCTGAGTGATGCATGGGCGGGAGGCTGCGGGGTTTGTGCCGGTTGGTGCTGAGTGATGCTTGGGCGGGAGGCTGCGGGGTTTGTGCCAGTTGGTGCTGAGTGATGCTTGGGCGGGAGGCTGCGGGGTTGTGCCGGTTGGTGCTGAGTGATGCTTGGGCGGGAGGCTGCGGGGTTTGTGCCGGTTGGTGCTGAGTGATGCTTGGGCGGGAGGCTGCGGGGTTTGTGCCGGTTTGTGCTGAGCGATGCTTGGGCGGGTGGCTGCGGGGTTTGTGCTGAGCGATGCTTGGGCGGGAGGCTGCGGGGTTTGTGCCGGGGGGTGCTGAGCGATGCTTGGGCGGGAAGCTGCGGGGTTTGTGCCGGTTGGTGCTGAGTGATGCTTGGGCGGGAGGCTGCGGGGTTTGTGCCGGTTGGTGCTGAGTGATGCTTGGGCGGGAGGCTGCGGGGTTTGTGCCGGTTGGTGCTGTGTGATGCTTGGGCGGGAGGCTGCGGGGTTTGTGCCGGTTGGTGCTGAGTGATGCTTGGGCGGGAGGCTGCGGGGTTTGTGCTGAGCGATGCTTGGGCGGGAGGCTGCGGGGTTTTGCTGAGCGATGCTTGGGCGGGAGGCTGCGGGGTTTGTGCTGAGCGATGCTTGGGCGGGAGGCTGCGGGGTTTGTGCCGGTTCATGCTGAGTGATGCTTGGCGGGAGGCTGCGGGGTTTGTGCTGAGCGATGCTTGGGCGGGAGGCTGCGGGGTTTGTGCTGAGCGATGCTTGGGCGGGAGGCTGCGGGGTTTGTGCTGAGCGATACTTGGGCGGGAGGCTGCGGGGTTTGTGCTGAGCGATGCTTGGGCGGGAGGCTGCGGGGTTTGTGCTGAGCGATGCTTGGGCGGGAGGCTGCGGGGTTTGTGCTGAGCGATGCTTGGGCGGGAGGCTGCGGGGTTTGTGCCGGGGGGGGGGGGGGTTGTGTTGGCTGAGCGATGCTTGGGCGGGAGGCTGCGGGGTTTGGGCTGAGCGATGCTTTGGCGGGAGGCTGCGGGGTTTGTGCCGGGGGGGGGGGGGGTTGTGTTGGCTGAGCGATGCTTGGGCGGGAGGCTGCGGGGTTTGTGCCGGTTGGTGCTGAGTGATGCTTGGGCGGGAGGCTGCGGGGTTTGGGCTGAGCGATGCTTTGGCGGGAGGCTGCGGGGTTTGTGCTGAGCGATGCTTGGGCGGGAGGCTGCGGGGTTTGTGCTGAGCGATGCTTGGGCGGGAGGCTACGGGGTTTGTGCCGGTTGATGCTGAGTGATGCTTGGGCGGGAGGCTACGGGGTTTGTGCCGGTTGATGCTGAGTGATGCTTGGGCGGGAGGCTGCGGGGTTTGTGCTGAGCGATGCTTGGGCGGGAGGCTGCGGGTTTGGTTCTGAGCGCTGCTTGGGCGGGAGGCTGCGGGGTTTGTGCTGAGCGCTGCTTGGGCGGGAGGCTGCGGGGTTTGTGCCGGTTGATGCTGAGTGATGCTTGGGCGGGAGGCTGCGGGGTTTGTGCTGAGCGATGCTTGGGCGGGAGGCTGCGGGGTTTGTGCTGAGCGATGCTTGGGCGGGAGGCTGCGGGGTTTGTGCTGAGCGATGCTTGGGCGGGAGGCTGCGGGGTTTGTGCTGAGCGATGCTTGGGCGGGAGGCTGCGGGGTTTGTGCCGGTTGATGCGGAGTGATGCTTGGGCGGGAGGCTGCGGGGTTGGTGCTGAGCGATGCTTGGGCGGGAGGCTGCAGGGTTTGTGCTGAGCGATGCTTGGGCGGGAGGCTGCGGGGTTTGTGCCGGTTGATGCTGAGTGATGCTTGGGCGGGAGGCTGCGGGGTTTGTGCTGAGCGATGCTTGGGCGGGAGGCTGCGGGGTTGGTGCTGAGCGATGCTTGGGCGGGAGGCTGCGGGGTTTGTGCTGAGCGATGCTTGGGCGGGAGGCTGCGGGGTTTGTGCTGAGCGATGCTTGGGCGGGAGGCTGCGGGGTTGGTGCTGAGCGATGCTTGGGCGGGAGGCTGCGGGGTTTGTGCTGAGCGATGTTTGGGCGGGAGGCTGCGGGGTTTGTGCTGAGCGATGCTTGGGCGGGAGGCTGCGGGGTTTGTGCTGAGCGATGCTTGGGCGGGAGGCTGCGGGGTTTGTGCTGAGCGATGCTTGGGCGGGAGGCTGCGGGGTTTGTGCTGAGCGATGCTTGGGCGGGAGGCTGCGGGGTTTGTGCCGGTTGGTGCTAAGCGATGCTTGGGCGGGAGGCTGCAGGATTTGTGCCGGTTGGTGCTGAGCGATGCTTGGGCGGGAGGCTGCGGGGTTTGTGCTGAGCGATGCTTGGGCGGGAGGCTGCAGGGTTTGTGCTGAGCGATGCTTGGGCGGGGAGGCTGCGGGGTTTGTGCTGAGCGATGCTTGGGCGGGAGGCTGCGGGGTTTGTGCTGAGCGATGCTTGGGCGGGAGGCTGCAGGGTTTGTGCTGAGCGATGCTTGGGCGGGAGGCTGCGGGGTTTGTGCTGAGCGATACTTGGGCGGGAGGCTGCGGGGTTTGTGCTGAGCGATGCTTGGGCGGGAGGCTGCGGGGTTTGTGCTGAGCGATGCTTGGGCGGGAGGCTGCGGGGTTTGTACCGGGGGGGGGGGGGTTGTGTTGGCTGAGCGATGCTTGGGCGGGAGGCTGCGGGGTTTGTGCTGAGCGATACTTGGGCGGGAGGCTGTGGGGTTTGTGCTGAGCGATGCTTGGGCGGGAGGCTGCGGGGTTTGTGCTGAGCGATGCTTGGGCGGGAGGCTGCGGGGTTTGTGCTGAGCGATGCTTGGGCGGGAGGCTGCGGGGTTTGTGCTGAGCGATACTTGGGCGGGAGGCTGCGGGGTTTGTGCTGAGCGATGCTTGGGCGGGAGGCTGCGGGGTTTGTGCTGAGCGATGCTTGGGCGGGAGGCTGCGGGGTTTGTGCTGAGCGATGCTTGGGCGGGAGGCTGCGGGGTTTGTGCCGGGGGGGTTTTCTGGCTTAGCGATGCTTGGGCAGGAGGCTGCGTGGTTTGTGCCGGGGGGGGTCTGAGCGATGCTTGGGCGGGAGGCTGCGGGGTTTGTGCTGAGCGATGCTTGGGCGGGAGGCTGCGGGGTTTGTGCCGGGGGGGGGGGGGGTTGTGTTGGCTGAGCGATGCTTGGGCGGGAGGCTGCGGGGTTTGGGCTGAGCGATGCTTTGGCGGGAGGCTGCGGGGTTTGTGCCGGGGGGGGGGTTGTGTTGGCTGAGCGATGCTTGGGCGGGAGGCTGCGGGGTTTGTGCCGGTTGGTGCTGAGTGATGCTTGGGCGGGAGGCTGCGGGGTTTGGGCTGAGCGATGCTTTGGCGGGAGGCTGCGGGGTTTGTGCTGAGCGATGCTTGGGCGGGAGGCTGCGGGGTTTGTGCTGAGCGATGCTTGGGCGGGAGGCTACGGGGTTTGTGCCGGTTGATGCTGAGTGATGCTTGGGCGGGAGGCTGCGGGGTTGGTGCTGAGCGATGCTTGGGCGGGAGGCTGCGGGTTTGGTTCTGAGCGCTGCTTGGGCGGGAGGCTGCGGGGTTTGTGCTGAGCGCTGCTTGGGCGGGAGGCTGCGGGGTTTGTGCCGGTTGATGCTGAGTGATGCTTGGGCGGGAGGCTGCGGGGTTTGTGCTGAGCGATGCTTGGGCGGGAGGCTGCGGGGTTTGTGCTGAGTGATGCTTGGGCGGGAGGCTGCGGGGTTTGTGCTGAGCGATGCTTGGGCGGGAGGCTGCGGGGTTTGTGCTGAGCGATGCTTGGGCGGGAGGCTGCGGGGTTTGTGCCGGTTGATGCGGAGTGATGCTTGGGCGGGAGGCTGCGGGGTTGGTGCTGAGCGATGCTTGGGCGGGAGGCTGCAGGGTTTGTGCTGAGCGATGCTTGGGCAGGAGGCTGCGGGGTTTGTGCCGGTTGATGCTGAGTGATGCTTGGGCGGGAGGCTGCGGGGTTTGTGCTGAGCGATGCTTGGGCGGGAGGCTGCGGGGTTGGTGCTGAGCGATGCTTGGGCGGGAGGCTGCGGGGTTTGTGCTGAGCGATGCTTGGGCGGGAGGCTGCGGGGTTTGTGCTGAGCGATGCTTGGGCGGGAGGCTGCGGGGTTGGTGCTGAGCGATGCTTGGGCGGGAGGCTGCGGGGTTTGTGCTGAGCGATGTTTGGGCGGGAGGCTGCGGGGTTTGTGCTGAGCGATGCTTGGGCGGGAGGCTGCGGGGTTTGTGCTGAGCGATGCTTGGGCGGGAGGCTGCGGGGTTTGTGCTGAGCGATGCTTGGGCGGGAGGCTGCGGGGTTTGTGCTGAGCGATGCTTGGGCGGGAGGCTGCGGGGTTTGTGCCGGTTGGTGCTAAGCGATGCTTGGGCGGGAGGCTGCAGGATTTGTGCCGGTTGGTGCTGAGCGATGCTTGGGCGGGAGGCTGCGGGGTTTGTGCTGAGCGATGCTTGGGCGGGAGGCTGCAGGGTTTGTGCTGAGCGATGCTTGGGCGGGAGGCTGCGGGGTTTGTGCTGAGCGATGCTTGGGCGGGAGGCTGCGGGGTTTGTGCTGAGCGATGCTTGGGCGGGAGGCTGCGGGGTTTGTGCTGAGCGATGCTTGGGCGGGAGGCTGCAGGGTTTGTGCTGAGCGATGCTTGGGCGGGAGGCTGCGGGGTTTGTGCTGAGCGATACTTGGGCGGGAGGCTGCGGGGTTTGTGCTGAGCGATGCTTGGGCGGGAGGCTGCGGGGTTTGTGCTGAGCGATGCTTGGGCGGGAGGCTGCGGGGTTTGTACCGGGGGGGGGGGGGTTGTGTTGGCTGAGCGATGCTTGGGCGGGAGGCTGCGGGGTTTGTGCTGAGCGATACTTGGGCGGGAGGCTGTGGGGTTTGTGCTGAGCGATGCTTGGGCGGGAGGCTGCGGGGTTTGTGCTGAGCGATGCTTGGGCGGGAGGCTGCGGGGTTTGTGCTGAGCGATGCTTGGGCGGGAGGCTGCGGGGTTTGTGCTGAGCGATACTTGGGCGGGAGGCTGCGGGGTTTGTGCTGAGCGATGCTTGGGCGCTAGGCTGCGGGGTTTGTGCTGAGCGATGCTTGGGCGGGAGGCTGCGGGGTTTGTGCTGAGCGATGCTTGGGCGGGAGGCTGCGGGGTTTGTGCCGGGGGGGTTTTCTGGCTTAGCGATGCTTGGGCAGGAGGCTGCGTGGTTTGTGCCGGGGGGGGTCTGAGCGATGCTTGGGCGGGAGGCTGCGGGGTTTGTGCCGGTTGGTGCTGAGTGATGCTTGGGCGGGAGGCTGCGGGGTTTGTGCCGGTTGGTGCTGAGCGATGCTTGGGCGGGAGGCTGCAGGGTTTGTGCCGGGGGGGGGGGGGGTTGTGTTGGCTGAGCGATGCTTGGGCGGGAGGCTGCGGGGTTTGTGCTGAGCGATACTTGGGCGGGAGGCTGCGGGGTTTGTGCTGAGCGATGCTTGGGCGGGAGGCTGCGGGGTTTGTGCTGAGCGATGCTTGGGCGGGAGGCTGCGGAGTTTGTGCTGAGCGATGCTTGGGCGGGAGGCTGCGGGGTTTGTGCTGAGCGATGCTTGGGCGGGAGGCTGCGGGGTTTGTGCTGAGTGATGCTTGGGCGGGAGGCTGCGGGGTTTGTGCTGAGCGATGCTTGGGCGGGAGGCTGCGGGGTTTGTGCTGAGCGATGCTTGGGCGGGAGGCTGCAGGGTTTGTGCTGAGCGATGCTTGGGCGGGTGGCTGCGGGGTTTGTGCTGAGCGATGCTTGGGCGGGAGGCTGCGGGGTTTGTGCTGAGCGATGCTTGGGCGGGAGGCTGCGGGGTTTGTGCTGAGCGATGCTTGGGCGGGAGGCTGCGGGGTTTGTGCTGAGCGATGCTTGGGCGGGAGGCTGCGGGGTTTGTGCTGAGCGATGCTTGGGCGGGAGGCTGCGGGGTTTGTGCTGAGCGATGCTTGGGCGGGAGGCTGCGGGGTTTGTGCCGGGGGGGTTTTCTGGCTTAGCGATGCTTGGGCAGGAGGCTGCGTGGTTTGTGCCGGGGGGGGGTCTGAGCGATGCTTGGGCGGGAGGCTGCGGGGTTTGTGCCGGTTGGTGCTGAGCGATGCTTGGGCGGGAGGCTGCGGGGTTTGTGCCGGTTGGTGATGAGTGATGCTTGGGCGGGAGGCTGCAGGGTTTGTGCCGGTTGGTGCTGAGTGATGCTTGGGCTGGAGGCTGCAGGGTTTGTGCCGGTTGGTGCTGAGTGATGCTTGGGCGGGAGGCTGCGGGGTTTGTGCTGAGCGATGCTTGGGCGGGAGGCTGCGGGGTTTGTGCTGAGCGATGCTTGGGCGGGTGGCTGCGGGGTTTGTGCTGAGCGATGCTTGGGCGGGAGGCTGCGGGGTTTGTGCCGGTTGGTGCTGAGCGATGCTTGGGCGGGAGGCTGCGGGGTTTGTGCCGGTTGGTGCCGAGTGATGCTTGGGCGGGAGGCTGCGGGGTTTGTGCCGGTTGGTGCTGAGTGATGCTTGGGCGGGAGGCTGCGGGGTTTGTGCCGGGGGGGTGCTGAGTGATGCTTGGGCGGGAGGCTGCGGGGTTTGTGCCGGTTGGTGCTGTGTGATGCTTGGGCGGGAGGCTGCGGGGTTTGTGCCGGTTGGTGCTGTGTGATGCTTGGGCGGGAGGCTGCGGGGTTTGTGCTGAGCGATGCTTGGGCGGGAGGCTGCGGGGTTTGTGCTGAGCGATGCTTGGGCGGGAGGCTGCGGGGTTTGTGCTGAGCGATGCTTGGGCGGGAGGCTGCGGGGTTTGTGCTGAGCAATGCTTGGGCGGGAGGCTGCGGGGTTTGTGCTGAGCGATGCTTGGGCGGGAGGCTGCGGGGTTTGTGCTGAGTGATGCTTGGGCGGGAGGCTGCGGGGTTTGTGCTGAGCGATGCTTGGGCGGGAGGCTGCGGGGTTTGTGCCGGTTGGTGCTGAGTGATGCTTGGGCGGGAGGCTGCGGGGTTTGTGCTGAGCGATGCTTGGGCGGGAGGCTGCGGGGTTTGTGCTGAGCGATGCTTGGGCGGGAGGCTGGAAGGTTTGTGCCGGTTGGTGCTGAGCGATGCTTGGGCGGGAGGCTGCGGGGTTTGTGCCGGTTGGTGCTGAGTGATGCTTGGGCGGGAGGCTGCGGGGTTTGTGCCGGTTGGTGCTGAGTGATGCTTGGGCGGGAGGCTGCGGGGTTTGTGCCGGTTGGTGCTGAGTGATGCTTGGGCGGGAGGCTGCGGGGTTGTGCCGGTTGGTGCTGAGTGATGCTTGGGCGGGAGGCTGCGTGGTTTGTGCCGGTTGGTGCTGAGTGATGCTTGGGCGGGAGGCTGCGGGGTTTGTGCCGGTTGGTGCTGAGTGATGCTTGGGCGGGAGGCTGCGGGGTTTGTGCCGGTTTGTGCCGGTTGGTGCTGAGTGATGCTTGGGCGGGAGGCTGCAGGGTTTGTGCCGGTTGGTGCTGTGTGATGCTTGGGCGGGAGGCTGCGGGGTTTGTGCCGGTTGGTGCTGAGTGATGCTTGGGCGGGAGGCTGCGGCGTTTGTGCTGAGCGATGCTTGGGAGGGAGGCTGCGGGGTTTGTGCTGAGCGATGCTTGGGCGGGAGGCTGCGGGGTTTGTGCCGGTTGGTGCTGAGCGATGCTTGGGCAGGAGGCTGCGGGGTTTGTGCTGAGCGATGCTTGGGCGGGAGGCTGCGGGGTTTGTGCCGGTTGGTGCTGAGTGATGCTTGGGCGGGAGGCTGTGGGGTTTGTGCCGGTTGGTGCTGGGCGATGCTTGGGCGGGAGGCTGCAGGGTTTGTGCCGGTTGGTGCTGGGCGATGCTTGGGCGGGAGGCTGCGGGGTTTGTGCTTGTTGGTGCTGAGTGATGCTTGGGCGGGAGGCTGCAGGGTTTGTGCCGGTTGGTGTTGAGCGATGCTTGGGCGGGTGGCTGCGGGGTTTGTGCCGGTTGGTGCTGAGCGATGCTTGGGCGGGAGGCTGCGGGGTTTGTGCCGGTTGGTGCTGAGTGATGCTTGGGCGGGAGGCTGCGGGGTTTGTGCCGGTTGGTGCTGAGCGATGCTTAGGCGGGAGGCTGCGGGGTTTGTGCCTGTTGGTGCTGGGCGATGCTTGGGCAGGAGGCTGTGGGGTTTGTGCCGGGGGGGGGGGGGGGTGTGCTGGCTGAGCGATGCTTGGGCGGTTGGCTGCGTGGTTTGTGCCGGTGGGGGGGGGGGGGGTGCTGGCTGAGCGATGCTTGGGCGGGAGGCTGCGGGGTTTGTGCCGGTTGGTGCTGGGCGATGCTTGGGCAGGAGGCTGTGGGGTTTGTGCCGGGTGGGGTTGCTGGGCGATGCTTTTGGGGGTGTGGCTGCGCGATGGTTGGGCTGGAGGGTGGGGCGGGGGGTGCTGAGCGATGCTTGGGTGGGAGGCTGCCTTGTTTGTGCCGGGGGCGGGGGGTTGCTGGGCGATGCTTGGGTGGGAGGCTGCGTGGTTTGTGCCGGTGGGGGGGGGGTGTGCTGGCTGAGCGATGCTTGGGCGGGAGGCTGCGGGGTTTGTGCCGGTGGGGGGGGGGGGGTGTGCTGGCTGAGCGATGCTTGGGCGGGAGGCTGCGGGGTTTCTGCCCGGGTGGTGGGGGGTCTGAGCGATGCTTGGGCGGTAGGCTGGGGGGGGGGGGCGATGAGCGAAGCTTGGGCGGGAGGCTGCAAGGTTTTTGCCGGGGGGTGTGGTGCCGGCGTAGCGATGCTTGCTTGGGCGGGAGGCTGCGGGGTTTGTGCCTTTGTGTTGGCTGAGCGATGCTTGGGCGGGAGGCTGCGGGGTTTGTGCCGGGGGGGGGGGTTGTGTTGGCTGAGCGATGCTTGGGCGGGAGGCTGCGGGGTTTGTGCTGAGCGATGCTTGGGCGGGAGGCTGCGGGGTTTGTGCTGAGCGATGCTTGGGCGGGAGGCTGCGGGGTTTGTGCTGAGCGATGCTTGGGCGGGAGGCTGCGGGGTTTGTGCTGAGCGATGCTTGGGCGGGAGGCTGCGGGGTTTGTGCCGGGGGGGGGGGTGGGTTGTGTTGGCTGAGCGATGCTTGGGCGGGAGGCTGCAGGGTTTGTGCTGAGCGATGCTTGGGCAGGAGGCTGCGGGGTTTGTGCCGGGGGGGGGGGGGGGGGTTGTGTTGGCTGAGCGATGCTTGGGCGGGAGGCTGCGGGGTTTGTGCTGAGCGCTGCTTGGGCGGGAGGCTGCGGGGTTTGTGCTGAGCGATGCTTGGGCGGGAGGCTGCGGGGTTTGTGCTGAGCGATGCTTGGGCGGGAGGCTGCGGGGTTTGTGCTGAGCGATGCTTGGGCGGGAGGCTGCGGGGTTTGTGCTGAGCGATGCTTGGGCGGGAGGCTGCGGGGTTTGTGCTGAGCGATGCTTGGGCGGGAGGCTGCGGGGTTTGTGCTGAGCGATGCTTGGGCGGGAGGCTGCGGGGTTTGTGCCGGGGGGGGGGGTGGGTTGTGTTGGCTGAGCGATGCTTGGGCGGGAGGCTGCAGGGTTTGTGCTGAGCGATGCTTGGGCGGGAGGCTGCGGGGTTTGTGCCGGGGGGGGGGGGTTGTGTTGGCTGAGCGATGCTTGGGCGGGAGGCTGCGGGGTTTGTGCTGAGCGATGCTTGGGCGGGAGGCTGCGGGGTTTGTGCTGAGCGATGCTTGGGCGGGAGGCTGCGGGGTTTGTGCTGAGCGATGCTTGGGCGGGAGGCTGCGGGGTTTGTGCTGAGCGCTGCTTGGGCGGGAGGCTGCGGGGTTTGTGCTGAGCGATGCTTGGGCGGGAGGCTGCGGGGTTTGTGCCGGTTGATGCTGAGTGATGCTTGGGCGGGAGGCTGCGGGGTTTGTGCTGAGCGATGCTTGGGCGGGAGGCTGCGGGGTTTGTGCTGAGCGATGCTTGGGCGGGAGGCTGCGGGGTTTGTGCTGAGCGATGCTTGGGCGGGAGGCTGCGGAGTTTGTGCTGAGTGATGCTTGGGCGGGAGGCTGCGGGGTTTGTGCTGAGCGATGCTTGGGCGGGAGGCTGCGGGGTTTGTGCTGAGCGATGCTTGGGCGGGAGGCTGCGGGGTTTGTGCTGAGCGATGCTTGGGCGGGAGGCTGCGGGGTTTGTGCTGAGCGATGCTTGGGCGGGAGGCTGCGGGGTTTGTGCCGGTTGATGCTGAGTGATGCTTGGGTGGGAGGCTACGGGGTTTGTGCTGAGCGATGCTTGGGCGGGAGGCTGCGGGGTTTGTGCTGAGCGATGCTTGGGCGGGAGGCTGCGGAGTTTGTGCTGAGTGATGCTTGGGCGGGAGGCTGAGGGGTTTGTGCTGAGTGATGCTTGGGCGGGAGGCTGCGGGGTTGGTGCTGAGCGATGCTTGGGCGGGAGGCTGCGGGGTTTGTGCTGAGCGATGCTTGGGCGGGAGGCTGCGGGGTTTGTGCCGGTTGATGCTGAGTGATGCTTGGGCGGGAGGCTGCGGGGTTTGTGCTGAGCGATGCTTGGGCAGGAGGCTGCGGGGTTTGTGCTGAGCGATGCTTGGGCGGGAGGCTGCGGGGTTTGTGCCGGGGGGGGGGGGGTTGTGTTGGCTGAGCGATGCTTGGGCGGGAGGCTGCGGGGTTTGTGCTGAGCGATGCTTGGGCGGGAGGCTGCGGGGTTTGTGCTGAGCGTTGCTTGGGCGGGAGGCTGCGGGGTTTGTGCTGAGCGATGCTTGGGCGGGAGGCTGCGGGGTTTGTGCTGAGCGATGCTTGGGCGGGAGGCTGCGGGGTTTGTGCTGAGCGATGCTTGGGCGGGAGGCTGCGGGGTTTGTGCTGAGGGATGCTTGGGCGGGAGGCTGCGGGGTTTGTGCTGAGCGATGCTTGGGCGGGAGGCTGCGGGGTTTGTGCTGAGCGATGCTTGGGCGGGAGGCTGCGGGGTTTGTGCTGAGTGATGCTTGGGCGGGAGGCTGCGGGGTTGGTGCTGAGCGATGCTTGGGCGGGAGGCTGCGGGGTTTGTGCTGAGTGATGCTTGGGCGGGAGGCTGCGGGGTTTGTGCTGAGCGATGCTTGGGCGGGAGGCTGCGGGGTTTGTGCTGAGCGATGCTTGGGCGGGAGGCTGCGGGGTTTGTGCTGAGCGATGCTTGGGCGGGAGGCTGCGGGGTTGGTGCTGAGTGATGCTTTGGCGGGAGGTTGCGGGGTTGTTGCCGGGTACAAGGGGTGGGGGTGTGCTGAGCGATGCGGGGGGGGGGGGCGGTTGAGCGATGCTTGGGCGGGAGTCTGCGGGGTTTGTGCCGAGGGGGTGGGGTTGCTGGCTGAGCGATGCTTGGGCGGGAGGCTGCAGGGTTTATGACGGGGGGCTGGCTGAGCGATGCTTGGGCGGAAGGTTACGTGGTTTGTGCCGGGGGAGGGGGGGTGCTGGCTGAGTGATGCTTCGGCGGGAGGTTGCGGGGTTTTTGCCTGGGGGTGCTGAGCGATGCTTCGGCGGGAGTCTGCGGGGTTTGTCCCGGGACGATGCTTTGGCTGAGGCAGGTCAGGACGGTATGGGTGCACGGGACAAACCAGGGGGGGGGGGGGTTTATTATTACTTAATAATATTAATAATAATAATATCTAAATTTCTGCAGGACCAAGCCGCCTGCTAGAATTGCACATTTTAGTGTAAATGTTTAAGTCAAAAGTGACGTTTTAGCTATTGGGTCTTGGGTTTATGAAAAGGCAGCTTAATCTTTAACAGAAGCACCGCATCTAAATTGTTATACAAAGTATATTAATTTACAGGTACAGAATAGCGGCTTATCCTCTGCATACCTGTAACATGCAGGGATGCACAGCCGCTAGCACCAATACCTCCTCATAGCTACATAAAGAGAGTCCCCAGTGTCTGCGCATGCGCGGCGAACAGAAGGTACGGCCCTCTACAGGGCCGGCCACTGTAGCTGCCTGCGCGCCCCGGCACGTTGCGCGCCCCGGCACGTTGCGCGCCCCGGCACGTTGCGCGCCCCGGCACGTTGCGCGCCCCGGCACGTTGCGCGCCCCGGCACATTTTTTGCAAAGACAAGAATTTTGCTAGTGGCGACGGAGCGCTGGCTACGTCACGGTGGCGGTTCAGTCAATGAGGGTGAACCAGCCGAGTGACATCATGGCCGCACCCCCTCCCCCCCACCACCACCCCACATCGTGGCTTACACCCATACACGCCCCGCCAGGCGCACGTGCAGCAGCTGACACTGGGGTCGTAGCCTTAGGCTGCGGTCCCAGTGCACGCGCGCCCGGCAGGGGGACGGGAGGGGGCGTGGCAGGGGGGTTTGCGGGGGTGTGGCCATGACCTCACGAGGCTGGTTCGGGCATTGGCTGAACCGTCAGCGGGGGCGTGGCCACGGCTCCGTCGCAAGTTCCACACACACTTTTTTTGTGTGTGTGGAATCTTGCAATACAGCGCGGCTGCTGAATGTGCGCCGACGCATGTACTCGGCCCTGAGTGACTGGGGGGCCGGTGCTTGTGCACACAGCCACGGGGACCGCAGCCTAAGGCTGCGTCCATAGAGATGGGAGCAGTGCTGAACCGCGCTGACGCTGAGGCTCGCCTGCTGAAGCCTGTGCGATTTCATGCACATGCAGGCGAGCAAGCGGGCGTGATCGTGAGGCGGGGCAGTGACGTCGCTGGGCCAATCGCCCGCGACGCACCGACGTCAACGTCACGGCGCCGTTACGTTGACGCTGCTTCGCGCTGATTGAATGTTTTCAGCCGACGGCACGCTGGAAAACAGCTTTGGCTGTCGCCTGAATAATCAACTCCTCAGCACGCCTGCGGACGCTCGCGTGAGCCCCCTCTAAAGACATCCTCATTGAAGATGCCGGGGCTCAGCGAGGAGCGTCCTCGCGGTTCAGCGCCGCTTGTCCTTCTATGGACGCAGCCTTAGAAGGTGCTAGCTGCTAATATACCAGCTCTCGCCTGTTGTGCCTTTCTGTAATTAGTGTAAACTAATTTCAAGAAGAATAACTGACATTAAGCAAAGCATTTAAGCAACTAAAAGCAATATCGCTCATGTGAAGAACCATGCTGGGTGTAATTTCAGGTTAAGCGGCTGTGACCCACACATTGGGAGCCTGAAACTTGCCGGCTCCTCACTTTTTCTCAGGAACGTATGGAAATGTTTGAAAGACCAACTCCAGTCCTCAAGGGCCACTAACGGGTCAGGTTTTAAGGATCTCCCAAGCCACTGATTCAGCCAACTATACTGAAGCAGGGATGTCCTTAAAACCTGACCTGTTGGTGGCCCTTGGGGACTGGAGTCCTGCCCAAGTACATTGTAACGGTCACATTAACTGCCAATATTGTAGCAAGTAACTTTTTTTTTTTTTTTTATCCCTGGTTTCTTGTCTCAGGAGATTTGGGGTTTGAGGATAATTTTAGCTCGATGAATCTGGAAAGGAAAAGAAACATGCAGAACCAGCAGCCGGGAACTCGCCGAGAACCTCCTCCCCCACCTCTCCCATTACACAAGCCGTAAGTAACGACCTGGAAATGCCTTTCACCGCGGCGCCGGCCGGCTTAATGTTTCCGCACGCGCAATGAAATGCAGCACTCCTCGCATGTCATGTAAAAGCAGTGATGTTGGATTTTGGCATATTTCCTGCTGGCCGAGGGCTACGGCTCAGCATTGAAATGGGTTAATGCCAAAGTGCGGTCACATAACCAATCGCTAGTCTTTGTTTTAATTCGCTACGTCTGATGCCTCCTGAATTTCCCTTTTGGTTTGGAGCACTTTGATTTAGCCCTGACTTACAATGAATTGCTAGCGATAACATCTGACCTACAGGATTGGGCTAAATCAGTAGCGCTTGGCTTTGAATGACCTCCGGCATGCTGTGTGCACTCTCCTCACTTAAGAGGTAGTTCCCACAGACCCTTTTAAGTTATAAACATAAGTACAGTCTGCTTTTTTTTTTGTTGGTGTACCTCTTTATTAACAGATTGGGGTTTTCTAACAGCCCTACCTGTTTTCCAGGCTCCCAAGAGAGGCACCTGGATGGGAACAGCCAAAAATGACCAACAGCATGCGGAAACTGTTTGTGCCGAGCACACAGTCTGGGCAGAGAGAAGGTTTAATCAAACACCTCCTGACAAAGAAAGAGAATGACTATGTAAATATTGAAAACTACAGGTGAGTGGACCAGTGACATGTTACTGAAACATCTTCCCATCAGTAATCCTTAACTGGCACGCCCTTCTCAACCGTAATCCAGTTGATCTTCAGTGTCTTGCAGACGCTTCCAATAGCAAAAGTCCTCATGAAAAGTACAGTCCCTTTTTAACACTAGAAGAAATCCAAGGTTTGGAAGCGGTGCACAGCTGCAAAAACGGGGCCAGCACCGATGCTGATGAGGTTAAAAATTATTTATTGAGCAACATAGTAACGGGGAAAGAGACACACTCTGACGCGTTTCAGGCAAACGCCCTTTTTCAAAGAGTAGATTCGCGTCTGATCAAACTCCCTGTCTTATAGAGAATCCCCCGCCTCCAAATGCCGACGACAGTGTAGATTTGGCGTGAAAAACCTATGGAGTACTCTTATTGGTGGAGCCCTCTTCCAATCCACTATCTAGAATGGAAGGTGCGTCCCGTGTGGACGGGGGATACTGTACAGACTATAGAGAGCAGATGTAATACAATTGCAAACAACATTGAAACAAAGACATAAGGTAAAAACAATAACATTGAGTAAAACACAAAATAATATGAACTAGCGAATTTGGTTCCCTATATGGGTCAAGGACATAGAGAAAAATAGATGCGTGTCTGAAGTTATATACAAAAACCAATTAACTTTAAATAATAATATATATATATATATGATGTATATGTATATAAAGCAAACATGAAATCTATAATATGAATTATCAGATATAAACAATATGCATATTAATTAAAATCTATGGAAACTTAATTATTTAGAAAGGTGCAATGTACTGATAAGGAGATATTAATAAAATTAAATTATTAATAAAAATAAAATTAACTAATATTAAGAAACAGGTACATATATATCAATAAATATAAATAATGATATACTCAATAATAGTGAGTAAATACATTCACAAAGATTATAATATGAGAACCAAGTTTATTTTAGGAAATGCTTCAATTCCCAGTCCTGATTCATGCCCCTGGGTGCTAACGTCCCAAGGGCATAAATCCAGAACATCTCTCTACAATTCAGGAGGGCTTCTCTATCTCCTCCCCCAACATTAATACTTATGTGTTCAAGAGCACTATATGTGAATGTGCTAAGTGATCCTTGAGGACAGTTGGTAAAATGACGCTGCAGGGAATCTGTCATCATGTTTTTAATGCTTCTAATGTGTTCACCTATTCTAATTCTGAGTGTTCGGATAGTCCTGCCTATGTAACCACTCCCACACAGGCACATCTAAGCAAATAGATCACAAAGTTGGTATTACAGGTTATGAATGATTCTATCACATATTTATAATTTGTATACACATTCTTAATTGATTTAATTGGTGTATCATATCTGCAGAGACTGCAATCCCCACATTTAAAGAAGCCCGTAGGCCGATTTGACACATTATCCTTGGCTGAGCAGTATAAAGTAGGTGAAACATGACTGCCAATGGTCTTTGCCTTTTTAAAAACCATTTTGGGGTTGGATCTAGTGTAATGTTCCAAGTCTCTGTCTAATTTCAAGACTGCCCAATGTTTATGTAGGATAACCCTAATCTGCTCAGCCTGTTTAGAGAAAGTGGTCACAAAGAGTGGCATCTGGCTGGTTGCATCGTTCTGTGTACATTTTTCTTTTTGTATTGTGTTGTTTATTTAATTTGGCTTTAGCTAGGAGTACATTATGAACAGGCATTATGTACAGATAGAAATGTACTCCTAGCTAAAGCCAAATTAAATAAACAACACAATACAAAAAGAAAAATGTACACAGAACGATGCAACCAGCCAGATGCCACTCTTTGTGACCACTTTCTCTAAACAGGCTGAGCAGATTAGGGTTATCCTACATAAACATTGGGCAGTCTTGAAATTAGACAAAGACTTGGAACATTACACTAGATCCAACCCCCAAATGGTTTTTAAAAAGGCAAAGACCATTGGCAGTCATGTTTCACCTACTTTATACTGCTCAGCCAAGGATAATGTGTCAAATCGGCCTACGGGCTTCTTTAAATGTGGGGATTGCAGTCTCTGCAGATATGATACACCAATTAAATCAATTAAGAATGTGTATACAAATTATAAATATGTGATAGAATCATTCATAACCTGTAATACCAACTTTGTGATCTATTTGCTTAGATGTGCCTGTGTGGGAGTGGTTACATAGGCAGGACTATCCGAACACTCAGAATTAGAATAGGTGAACACATTAGAAGCATTAAAAACATGATGACAGATTCCCTGCAGCGTCATTTTACCAACTGTCCTCAAGGATCACTTAGCACATTCACATATAGTGCTCTAGAACACATAAGTATTAATGTTGGGGGAGGAGATAGAGAAGCCCTCCTGAATTGTAGAGAGATGTTCTGGATTTATGCCCTTGGGACGTTAGCACCCAGGGGCATGAATCAGGACTGGGAATTGAAGCATTTCCTAAAATAAACTTGGTTCTCATATTATAATCTTTGTGAATGTATTTACTCACTATTATTGAGTATATCATTATTTATATTTATTGATATATATGTACCTGTTTCTTAATATTAGTTCATTTTATTATATTAATAATTTAATTTTATTAACATCTTATCAGTACATTGCACCTTTTTAAATAATTAAGTTTCCATAGATTTTAATTAATATGCATATTGTTTATATCTGATAATTCATATTATAGATTTCATGTTTGCTTTATATACATATACATAATTTTCATATATATATTATTTAAAGTTAATTTGTTTTTGTATATAACTTCAGTCACGCATCTATTTTTCTCTGTCCTTGACCCATATAGGGAACCAAATTTGCTAGTTCATATTACAGCTGAACCCCGTTATAGCGCGGTCCTCGGGGTCCACCCGAGACCACCGCGTTAGTAACGGGGTTGCAAAAAACAAAATGGCCACCGCAATTTTTTTTTTTTAAATGGCCGCCGCTAAGTGCTACCACGTCCGCCGGAGGGAAAGCTGAGAACTCTCCCAGCGTTCCCAGACCCAGTGGGGCAGCGGCAACCGCACAAATCTCTTACCTGGCATTTGCCAGCTCTGCTCCCGGTGTCTGTCAGTGTTCGGAATGCCCAGCATATCACTACTGTGTTAGGATCTCACTGCGCATGTGCATGGGATCGGGTTTCAAAGAAGAGACTGTGGCGTCCCTGCTTTGTTTACATGAGCCATGTGCAATGCTCTCCACATCCAGGCACATGCGCTGTTCATGACTATGACTAAACACTACACAGACTGTATGGGCGGACAGTGTGTGTGTTAGTGTGTGTCTCAGTGTGTTAGTGTCATTGTGTGTGTGTTAGTGTTAGTGTCATTGTGTGTGTGTGTGTGTGTAAGGGTGTTAGTGTAAGGGTGTGTGTAAGTGTGTTAGTGTCATTGTGGGTGTGTGTGTGTCGGTGTGTGTTTAAAACCTCAGCAGTAGAATAAAAAATACAGAAAATGCACAATTATACAGTATTAACACTTTTATTGATGCATTCTACAATAAAGTACTGTATTTAAAACACCAATTATCATGTTGTTCATTTCTCATATACTGTAAATAAAGTACTGAACGTTAAATAACTTTTTGCTCAACACACAAACACATACAGTATCCACTGTAGATACAGCACATCCTGAACTCGCAACTGCTTTTATACAGTACATGTAACATTCCAGTTACTGTACATTGCTGTTTGAACATTAACAATGGGGCTGTAATTCCTAATTAAAGTGAAAACCGTGTAATGCACTGTGTGTTCATGTAACACCTGTACAACAAAAAACATACAGTACTGTACATAATAAAAACAGCTTGAGATTACACTTTTAAAAAAACTATCGAGGGTTGTCTGTTTCAGTGCATCTCTTCTTTTTGACGATTTCAATGATTCTTTTTAATTGCAAGATTGTAATTGAATCGATGTTTTCTGTCTCTAGAAATTTAAGTCCTGTTTGTAATCCCACCAGCGCCTCTGTGATCTTTGGTGGCGGCTCTGGTTCCTCGTCCTCATCGTCTTCAGTAGTATCCAAATCAGTATTTTCACTGCTAAGGCTTTGAATGATTTCCGAGTCCGTCATATGTTCATGAGTAGGACAGCTGCTGTCCCCATCGACCCAAGAGTCAATTGTAGCCCCACTTTCCGTATCAAGGAACGGTTCCAGTACTCGTTCTGCATTGGCCATTTCCTGTTCTGTGAGGCCTTCATTCACATAGTTTGCAAATAACAGATTGGCGGCGGTGACTTCTTCCTCCGTAAACCCCTCAAAGTCAGCATCGTCTTCACTGTCACTGGCGACTTCAACGTTAGCCGGCACCGGATGTGCACCTCTTATGTTTCGCCAACATTTCGAAATGCACATTTGTGTGACCGCTTCGCCACCAATATAAAAAACTTCTTTTAGATTCATTTTCTTTAAAAATTACATAACTGAATCATCACTTGTGATTATTCGATGTATCAGCGTTTTCCGAAAGTTCATCTTAAAGGTTGCAATAATGCCTTGATCCAGTGGCTGTATTTTGGGTGTCGTGTTCTTGGGCAAGTAGCTGACCCTTATTTTTCCATCTCGGCTTATTATGCTATCGGCCGGGGGATGTGCAGGGCAGTTATCAAGTAACAACAAAGCTTTTGTATCCAACCTTTGTTGCCGTAAGTTTTTACGGACCTCTGGTACAAACTGTTGATGAAACCACCTTTCGAAAATACTGGCAGTCATCCAGGCATTTTTGCTAAAGTCATACGCAAAAGGCATAGTACCCATATTCACATGGTGGAAGCACCGCGGCGATTTAAACATGCCAATACAAAGTGGCTTCAGTTTGTGATTTCCAGTTTGGTTCACACAGAAAGTACTGTCACTCTGTCTTTCATTTGTTTAAATCCTTGTTTACGCTGTTCGTCATTCTTACAGGCCAGAGTGGTATTCGGTAGCATTTTGAAACACAGTCCGGTCTCATCGCAGTTATAAACCTGTTCTGCGGTATAGCCACGATCTTCAATTATCTTCTGAAGCTGGTCAGGGTACGAGCATGCAGCTTCATCGTCAGCTGACCGTATCTCTCCTGATATAGCGGTTTTCCTTATTCCATGTCGCCTTTTAAAGCGATCTAGCCATCCACTACTTGCCGCGAAGGAGGTTGAAGCATTGCCGTGACGTTGGCTGTGAAACTTTTTGACTTGCGTTTGCAGATGGGGCCTAGACAGAGGCATGCCTTCGGATCTTTCTTGGATAAACCACTGAAAAACAGCTTTGTCCAACTGGCTGTCTTTAGGTTCATGCAAACGATTACGCTTCAGTCCATCGGCTGTTTCTATGGATTTAACAGCATCACGAAGTTTCTCCTCCTCCTTTTTCCATCCGCGAACTGTAGACTCATTCAGTCCTAGGTCTCTAGCCACTTTGGTTTGCGTGACTGCAGATTTTATTCTGTCAAGCGCAGCAATTTTTTCTTGAACAGTAAACCTCTTACGTTTGGTTGAAGTTTCCGCCATTTCTACCTGCCAGGGATCTTC